>NC_056726.1:707453321-707538321 GCF_019279795.1 Protopterus annectens
TAGGCATGTAAGCCGATGTAATAGGCATCACAAGGTATTATTTTAGTCCTCACCCCCACCCAGGGGTGTGAGTGTCTGACAAACACCAAATGCAGTGCATATGCACAGCTGTTGTCATAGACAACATAGCCAGCTGTGGACCTTCCCTGCAGCCATCCTGCACATCCCTGGATAATTCCCCTACTAACACCCCCCTTTGTGCCCCATGCACACCTGTCAGCCCCTGTTTCATTTCTATTAATGTCTACAGGTAAATGTAGGTGACAGCTTCTTCCCCCACTATATTGCCAGTATCTGGAACCCCAACCCACATGTAGTATTACAGCTGTCCCACAGGACACATGTAAGTAACACATGAAGGAACACCACAAGCACACCTGGAGCAGCACAAGCTCACCACCTTGCAACCTCCCACCTTACACTTTACACCACTACATCAACAACTGACATCTCTTGTCCTGCCTCGCATAGAATTCCAAACATCCGATATACCTTCCCTATTGCTCCCCATCCAGTTATACCTACAGGCTACTATACAGTTACAATGTCACCCCCACTACGTACCTGCCTATTCCCTAGCTATTCACCTCTACTGTACCACACAGGTATGGAATAACTACACCTACTCCGAATACCTGCATGTAACCTACCCAGACTTGTGAAACAGGAATCCTACCTCACCTTAAACTGACCTTTGTCAACAGTCATACCTGACATGTAAACCTGACCTAAGCATAGATAATACAGACAGTTCAGCATAAACTAAGAATGATTAATGGGGGACGTAGCTATGATATGTCTGTTACCCTCTATGAATGTGAACACCCCAGTATTAATTGGGATATGTAGCTGTGGTCAATGTAGAATTCTACACCCCGGGCCCCTGCTGACAATGGACAAGCATACAGTCCATCTGTCCCGGTTGACAGCTGTGAACGAAATGCACGACGTTGCACGTGGAACAAGCGGGTGTAAGCCTGTTTGGCCGCCGGTATGCCAGTACCACACTGGTGAAGCAATGTAGAGACTAACTGAGTGCAAGATGCCACAACCAAAGGTTAGTAATGCTGTGCTTCGCGCAAACAAGAGCATACCCACATACAAATTTTCTACAGTGCCTTAGTCACCCTATAGGCAACAGCTGTTGTTGTGGCCATTAACAAAATAATCTGCACTGCCAGGTTGCAAACCCCCGACCGTGCACACTATAGTTGACACCAATTCCACTAAGCCATGGCGGATACACATTCAGCTGCTGTGATCACAAACACATCATCCAGCACAGGCATCCAACAGTATAGGAAATGTATATAATTATGTAGATGTATGTGCGTGTGTATGCACAGATATAATATATACATATATATATATATATATATATATATATATATATATATATATATATATATATATATATATATATATATATATATATATATATATATATATATATATCAATATGTGAAGAATGAACGCTGTGACAATAAAGCATATAAAAAGAATTATTAGGAAGGAAAACAACAGCAACACCTGTATTATTTTGTGCTGTCCGCTTATGTCATATCAAGCTGGGCAGATGTGAGCAAATCATTGCTTTTCAAACCACAGGCAGGATACTACAGGGGGAGTAACATTGTCTACCTGCTAAGTCTACCTTACAAACAATTACAGGGTAGTCCCTTGTGGGACTACCCAAAAAGTGCGGGTTGTTTGGACATCCGACCAGTACACAAGACAGGGCAGGTATGTTCAAGTGCTAAAAGGTTTGGAGAGCCTGATGATACATGGGTGGAGACAACATACAAGTAGGGTCCTTAACGCTGGAGAGAGGGCAATGTGTGGAGGTGTGTTATGGTTGGAATAGCAACTGGGGAATGGATGGTTTGTGTGTATGTGGAACTCGGGTGGGGTGGAGGAACCATGGGAATGAAATATGGATCCAGGCGTGCCAGAGTTGGATGGCCCGGTTCTGATTGGACCGCCTCATGGAGGTCAGTGAGTTTGTTATAAATATATATGCATACACACATACATACATCTATATGTAGAAGTACATTCCCTGTACCACATTCATTCCTTTTGCAGACATAAATAACATGAAAGTGCCCCTACAAACCTCAACAGTTGATAGAATAGTAGGTTGTGCATAACCATACACGTAATAGGTTCATAGATAGGTACTAGGCTATCTGCTGAAGGGCTTTTATAAGCCTAGGCAAGATGTGTCGGCTCATGCCACCCCATTGATCAATTTACCGGGCCTCTGTCAAGCAGAGCTATTGAATTTATTCCAGTATGTCCCAATCTTTGACCCCCCACCCCCAATTATATTAGGCCTTGGCTAGACTTCTTACATTAAGAGGTTGAGAGGTATGATTCTCTTGTATGTTTAGTTGTGTTGTTTGGCCTCTAAGGCTCAAGTCATGACTGAATGAAGTCCTGCCTCATTGGAACAGTCTGCATACTCGTTTGACAGACGTTAAATAAACATTTATTCATAGTCCAGTACAGAAAAGATGGTGACCCCCTTCTCTGCACTGTGGCTTATATATCCTGACTCAATTTCATGCCAAATGCATGGCCTTTGTAACAGTGCAGGCCTTACTTTAGACTGTCATGACATGGTTGTCATCTATATATATATATATATATATATATATATATATATATATGTGTTTATTTATTTATTTGTGCCATTTCCATGATTCTGCTGAGATATAAACGTCCAAGTCAAAATAAGATGTTGTTTTGTTTCCATTGTGTATTGCAGTACTATAGTATTAGAGTTAAGAGAAGATAGAGGGAAGGGATGAATCTGCAATAATTCAGAGTTGTGTATTTAGTTTCGAAGTTAGTGCTGTCCTCAAAAGAATAAAATGTGAGGACTTTCCCATTATGAAAAATTCGAATCATTCCTGTGATTTGCTGGCTACATCAATGCCAATCACTAAACCAGTCCTATTTGTAATATAATGTTGCCAAACTTGTACATCATTGGTTTACATGTGTAAAGTGTGCGTTATGATATAGTCTTAGTAATCAATTTATTTTAGTGTCTTGTTAACTGGATAAATTAGGTAATGAAGTATAGAGTCTAATCATGAAATAAAGACATGTGTGTCCCATGTAGGACAACACAAACAATGGGAATAGTGTCCTAGTGGTCACTCATGTCAACAATGTTTGTGGACTAAAAGGTTGGGATGTCTGAGGATACTTGGATTGAGTCAACCCATGGGATGGGTCCAGAGGAGTAGGGAGTTGCCAATGTGGAGTGGTGTGGATACACCATGTTTCCAACTGGAGAATGGACAATTGATGTGTCAGTGACGTGTTGGGGTGGGTGTTAGGAGAATTAGAATCCATGGGTATATGAGTATATATGCAAATGAAGCAACACAGCAATAGTGTAGTGGTTAGCACACCTGCCTAATGAGTAGGCATTCCCGGTTCGAGTCCCACTGCAGCACATATCATTTTCCATGTGAAAGCTGTATATGAACATATTTGTACATTGTTTTGCCATAAAACCTACATAATAACATTTAAATGTGAACTGGAGTACTGCATGAAATGCACATGTGAAGTGTCAGTGTCATAATGTATTTAGGCAGTAGTAAGCAGGTTTAAGCACAAATAAGCAGTAGTAAGTGTGTTTAAGTGTGTTTGAGAGGTGGTAAGCACTGCTAAAGTCAGGTTACAGTTTCTTATACTCAGTTACCTGCTGAATTGCTTAAACTGTGTAGGCATAGCCTAGCTCCGCGCAAACCCACGCAACCTTACTTACAACTGCTTAAGAGTGCCTCAATCACTCTGTAGCCAACAGCCCCTATTCTGCTCAGCAACAAAATAAACTGTCTCTCCAAGGCTCAAACCCAGGACCTGGCACTCAATACACAAAGTGATGTACCACTAAGCCATGGCAGATATACATAACCTGAAGTTTGCACAAACATACCCTGCAGCACAATCAGTCAACAGTATGGGTAATGTATATTTATGACATCATATAACCCATTAAATGCAAGAAGTCTGGACAAAGTATGCCACACTGTGGGTACAAATAGGGATATATGCCAACTAATGCTCTGTTACACTCAAATTGTTGCTAGATACACAGTTATATGTCTTAGAACACATATGTAGAAGGAGGAAGTCAGAAACACAAAAGTGTTGCCACTAGTTAGTGACTTCAGTGCTGCGATCATCCATGACAATTGCCAAATGAATGAGGAACAGGCTAAAATATGAACCAAACATGCATGGACATATGGACAGATACATCTGTAAATGTAGACAGATAGACAGCTATATGTAGATATATATATTAATGTATGACTCAGAAATAATCATAAAACAGCACTTGTATATAGATACATACAGATGTATATATCTATAAATACACACACACACACACACACACACACACACACACACACACACATATATATATATATATATATATATATATATATATATATATATATATATACACACACACAGATGTATATATCTATAAATACACACACACACATATATATATATATATATATATATATATATATATATATATATATATATATACATACAGATGTATATATCTATAAATGCATATATATATATATATATATATATATATATAGATATAGCTATATGAGATATATATAGGTACATACACATATACACACACTAAAGGTATCAGTAGCCATACATATGTAGAAATAGTGTGGAAGTACTGGGTGCAAAGTATATCCCTCAGCCACAAGCCCCTCAACTGGCACCTGTGAAATGTGTAGTGTGGCAACAATGCCCAGAAATGAGAATACTCACATTAAACATATACCCACCCAGAAATCAAAGGACATGACACGACACACAGGTATGCATACATAGATAACCTGTATTCCTGTACTATACAATAATGTATGCCAGTATTGACACCACATAAGGTTTGAAATATGTAATCAGGCATGAATGCAAGGCCCACACAAAACAGTAGATGCAAGCAATGTGTATATATACCATACTATGCTGTCTAGGCCAAGGCCTTCAATTAGTACAACAGTAGGAACAGGATTTGCCTTCAGGATACGTAACAATCAACACTTACAGATGTAGTTCAGCAGAATCCATTTACACCCTGTAGTCAAGCCCTAGGTGGAAAGGTAGCACTTGTGTTAATATCACATTATCCTGTACATATCATTGCTCAACCTAACACCTCAATATCACACTGAATGACCCTCATCTTAACAGTTATATCACTGGAAAGGTGCTATAGCCTAGGTTAATGGCATAGAACCCTCATCCCCCATAAAAGGCTGTACAAGGGCAAGGAACACTGTGTACCACACACTTAACTCAGGAATGTACAAGGGCCCAAATTAGTTTACCAGCTGTTGCCCCTATATATACAGACATGGCCCAATGGTTGGTGTGGGAGTCCATGACAAGACTGGGATGATAGCAGTAATGCTAGTGGCAAATAATGATAGGCCATTACCTAACAACCCTTCCTGTGTCAAGCAGGACAAAGACTGGAATAAATGTGGAGGACAGAGGCAGGAACATAGGGCCATATTTGCATTATTGCTGTTACACACCCTGGAAATTGCTGGTGTTACAGGATTTGTTGCAGCATACCCTTATGCAGGGATATGACATTGAAATATAGCCATGCACTGATAGCACTCAACAGACAGAATACCACAGATATATTTGGGAAAATACCTGTGTGGTGCTCAGACAAACCCTAACAGCCAATCACCCTGGTCTCATATGGATAGGCCCACAGTTGAAAGCTATGCAGACTGACAACATTCCATGATATAGTACCACATACACAGAAACCCTGTAAGAACAGCAAGATACATTGCACACAACACTACTCACTCTGTCTGTAGGTCTGGAACCTTACCCAAATGTGGATATGGCCTGTGTCTGCAGGTTCTGCTGTAAGAGGTACTACTACCTGCTGTCTGTAACACTGATGTCCACACACAGGAAGGATGTCTTCCATACTGTAAAGGTGAAGGGACAATGTCCACAGAAGGCAGCAATTTATAGTACAGGGTTGCCATGACAGTGGTTATCTGAAGTACTACACAGCAGGCTACATGCAATTAGCAACTGGTGGACACTGATTGGTGCAAAGGCCACCACCTGATCATGTGCAATACCAACAAAAGCATGCTGCAATCTATTTACACCAGCTCACTCACTCTACTGGAGAGACTGAGACAGAGAGAGACAGAGAGAGAGAGAGAGAGAAGAAAAAAAAAACATCAAGAAGGATCACAAAACTCAGGGTTGTGTTACAGTGGAAACAACATAACAGGTATGTGAAACAGATATGCATTTACTGGCATGTAATATATGGTATAGATTAATAGGTTGTATACTGTGATGTTCCTGTAATGATGTTGTGCTCAACAACTGCACTGGACAGTAGTATTAGTCCCTGTGGGCAGTGGGACATACCTGTCAAATGTGCAGACCAGCACTGAATGGCAAAGATGTGACCCATGATATCTGTGTTCTGTAAATTACTGTGGCCAATGGCTGGTGGGGGTATTAATACCGCCATGATAGACACATGGGTTAGAGACCACACTACCTGCAGGACAGTCACAGCATGCCCACACTGTTAATGTTAGTCTGTGTTCACATGTGACACCTGCCTGTGTTGCAGCAAGGCATAACAGTTCAGCTGTGAAATAAAGAGGGTACATGAGTGTGATCCAGATGTTCGTATGCACCCCACATACAGATACATATATGTGTGATACATATTCACAGCTGTGTATGTGTACAGAACCTTAGACAGTTATACATTTATATAGGTATATAAACAACACAAAATATCTACACATATATGCACATATGTATATATATATGTATATATGGATATATATATATATATATATATATATATATATATATATATATATATATATATGTATATATATATATATATATATATATATATATATATATATATATATATATATATATATATATATATATATATAGAGAGAGAGAGAGAGATATATATATATATATATATATATATATATATATATATATATATATATATATCTAGATACATATATATATATATATATATATAAACCAACTTCAATAACAGCTTACTGTAAAAACATGAAGTACCAAGCCAAGAAGGCATATTTTATTTATTTATTTATTTTATTTTACATTTGTTAACCGGGCTAGTCCAGCTGGATATATGTCCATTTTCAGTGGAGGCTCTGGGAGAAAAGCTCCAGTAGTAACAAGAGATATAGTAAAGAAAAACAATTTATCATACAATAAAATATTACATGTGATTGTGTCACACATATATATCATGGAACAATTTTGCAAAGAAGTAGAAATACTAAATCAGCTAAGTCATAGTAATGGTTACATTACTTTCCAAAAACTGTACAAGAAAGATAGATCATTTTACAGTATGTTATCAATGGTACAGTATGTTACTAGTACTGTAATACATATTACGGTATGTTATCCACAGATAATAACAAGCATGACTTGACTTATGTAAATTACTAAAGATCTTAACTACTTCGTAGGGTTGTAGTATAACAGATTAGTGAGAGGATACTGGCTGGTGGTAGAAGTAGAGAAGTCAGAGGATTAGTCAGGGTTGGTACAGGGGCATAACCCATGTGTCTTCAGGTATTTCTTGAGCTGTTGTTTAAAGAGCAGCAGCGAGGGAAGTATAGTTATATCCTGTGGCAGCGTATTCCAGTTTTTTCCAGCAGTATTGGTGAACAAGGAGTCACCTGCCAGGTTATTAGACTTGCTTATACTAGCAAGAAGTTTACTAGAAGATCGTAAAGAGTTGAGATTCCTGTATTGGGTAATGAGGTTAGAAAGAATAGGTGTTGTTAGGTTGGTAAAATATTTTATGAACAATGGTTAGTTGGGAATATGTCAAAATGCTTTTTAGTTCTATCCAATCTAGTTGTTGTAGATTCTGACAATGGTGAGTTCCAAAAGGGTTCCCAGTGGCAAATCTGGCTATATTATTATAGGAGTTGGCTAGTTTTACAAGATTAGTTGTTTTAGGTTAGTATATATGGGTGAAGCATACAGAAGAGATGAGATTAAATGGGAATGAGCAATTCTAATTCTAGATGATGGAGTTAAGAAGTGTTTTATTCTATATAAGCAGCCTATTTTTTCTATTTACTGTTTTAATGGTGTTATTGATATGGTTATCAAAGGTGAGATTGTTATCGATTGTGATGCCTAATAATTTGGTGGTAGAGTCTGGGGATA
Source organism: Protopterus annectens (assembly GCF_019279795.1). Classification (NCBI taxonomy): domain Eukaryota; kingdom Metazoa; phylum Chordata; order Ceratodontiformes; family Protopteridae; genus Protopterus; species Protopterus annectens. The sequence continues at coordinate 707,461,626 of NC_056726.1, forward strand.
TAAGAGTGCCATTAATGGATTTAATTGAGAAATCTATGGGAGAGGACTTAGCATTAGGTGTGAAAAGCAAGAGCTTGTTTTTTTTAGCGTTCAACAGGAGACAGAGTTTCAAGAACCAAGCCTCTACTGAGCTAAATACTTTTTTGGTTAGAGCATGAAGTTCAGAAGAAGTTTTGGCAGTACATAACAGTGTAGAATCATCAGCATATTGTATATAGGTTGCTTGAGGGATTGCAACATGAAGGTCATTGATGAACAAAGAGAAAAACAGAGGTCCTAGAATGGAGCCTTGTGAGACTCCAAGGGAGATGGGCAGGTGTGAAGATAGTTTATTGCTCCAGAGAACTGATCGTTGCCTATTGTTAAGATAGGACTTAAACCAGAGGATAGCTTTATTGTCTAGAGAGAGGGATTCGAAGGTCTTTATGAGTAGGGAATGGTTTACCATATCGAATGCTTTAGATAAATCAATAAAGAGTGCTGAAAAGAGGCTATTGTTATTACGGTTCCAATTAATGGAGACTGTGAAAGAGAGGAAAGCTGTAGTGGTACTATGGTAAGGCCTGAAACCATGTTGGCAGTTAGATAAGATATTGTGTTGGGTTAAGTGGGCCATTAACTGATGGTGAATACATTTTTCCATGACCTTAGCTAGGGGTGATAAGAGAGCTATAGGTATGTAATTGAAATAATCATTAGAGTTACCACCTTTATGTAAAGTAATGATGTGGGAGATTTTCCAGATTTATGGGATGGTTCCTTCATTAATAGTTCTATTTATAAGGATGGATATAGGGTAGGCAACTGATTTAGCTGCTCTTTGCAGATATTCTGATGGTAACTGGTCTGTGGAGGGGGTACATGGCTTAAGCTTTTGGATGATTTTTTGAATGTAGGTAGTAGAGATAGGTTGAAGTTGGAAGGTAGGTACTGTCAGGTAAAGATATAGGGGGGCTAGCATTGTCTGAAGATAGATGACAGGCTAAGGATTGTATGGTGTCTGTAAAAAAAGGTGTTAAAAGCATTGGCTGTTTGCGGGGGGGGGGGGTATTATTATCAGCTCCTAGTGGGGTTGGTGTGGTAGAGTGCCCAGGATGTAGAAGTTTATTTATGCTAGACCAGAACTTCTGTGGGTTATTATGGTGAGTTTCCTGTAGTTTACAATAGTAGTTCTTTTTATCAGTAAGAATGGCTCTTTTTGTACTATTTCTCAACTGTCTAAAGGTTTGATTGTCAGAGTTAGTGCTGGTAGATCTCCATTTAGCCCAAGATTTGTTCCTTAGCAGTATCTTTTGTCCAGTATCTTTTGACATCCAGGGGGCTATCTAGGACTTTATTCTAATAGTTCGTTTGGGTGCATGTTCATCTAAAATTGTTAGGAATTTTGAGCTGAAATATTTAACAGTTTCTTCAACTGGAAGAGTTTTTAGAGGGTTCCAGTCACAGGCGTTAAGTTCATTTTGGAAAAACATCTGATTAAAATACTTATTTGACCTTAAGATCCTGGACAATGGGGAGTTTGGAATGTCATTCTTTTGTCTAACAATGTAAGTCAAAGTATGATCACTTACATCTTCAGGCAAGGTTCCAAATTTATAAGTTTGTTGGTGTCTGTTAGTGAGAATCCCAGTCTAAGATGCTCTCTTTTTTGTTTGGTTTGTTAATTATAGTAGTGGTGGTGATTGATTGACTGAAACCATGTAGATTAATATGTGAGGAAGGGTTTTCAGTGTTGATGCAGTTCCAGTCAGTATTGAAGTCACCTTGTAACACATTGCAATTGTATGGAATGGTGGGGTATATATGTTGGTGAAGGATATTAGGCACATATTGGTATGTAGGCTATATATATATATATATATATATATATATATATATATATATATATATATATATATATATATATATATATATATATATATATATATATATACATGGCAATACATTTTCCCTGCCATGGCATGTGTGAGAGAACATCACACATCAATACACAACATACCTACACACCAGTACATGGCTGCAAGATGGAGTGTGGAGTGAGGTGTGTAACCCATGTTGGGAACACATTGCAATTGTATGGGATGGTGGGGTATATATGTTGGTGAAGGGAATTAGGCACATACTGGTATGTAAGTCTGGCTGGGTGACAAACAAGACAGCATACAGGGCTGGTATATGGCACATGTGGTGTTTAAACACTGTGGATGGGTAGTTACATTTGGAATGTGGAGGCAATTGAGCCCCCACATGGGAACAGAGGGAACATGGTGGCCACCCATGGACTGTCATGACAGCATCTACATGGACATAAAGGTGCCTGGGCTGTGTGCTGGGCAGGAGGGACATGCATGTCGAACTGTGTGTATGTGTACTGCATGCCTCTAGGTGATATAGCACATACCCCATGTCACTGTGGACCTCCCTATTCTCAATACCAGTGACCTACCTGGATGACAGACACATGTCTGTATGTGCTCCATGGAGGGGATGACACCATCCCCTGAGGTGATTCCACATGAAGGTAGTGATGGAACAGTAGAAAATTAGGTTCCATGGTGGGCCATGGATGTGATGTGGACTGGTAACACGTGCACATTAGGTTGGAGTGGTGTTCCTGCTGGCAAATAACCCCTACACATACTGGTGTGTAACTGTCATGGAACATATGTGGGCTGTAATCGTCCACACAATCCCAGAACATGTCCAACAGCATGCATAGCTATCCCCAGTACTACAGAATGGCAGATGTGTAGCAATCACATAGCAGGCCTACCACATGCATATGCGGAAACATAGTGGCAATGTCAGTGGCATGCAGGTGAAATACCCTGTAACAGCCCTGTAACTCTAGTGTCCCCACAGGGAGCATGTCTATAACCACATAGCAAAAGGTGTTGTACAATACAATATATGGCCCAATGGTACACATACCGGACACATACCAGAAGCATAGTATGAACATTATGTCGGAGCTGATATGGTGGCGGGAGACTGATATGTGTATTGTATTATGGTAAACTAGACATATGAGTTGCTCAGACATATTTCCATAATTATGTCTTTCAGGAAGTATGGCACATCCAAGAAACCCTGCATACAGTGCCACTGAGGAGGAGATCATCATCACCAGCATGATCCACAACTATAATCTGCTCTTCTCATAGACAACATGGACCAGCAGGAGAGAACAGCCATGTGGACTGATGTGGTCCACAAAGTTAATGAGGAGGGGTTGCACAGCTGAACCTATGAGCAGGTCTGCCACCATTGTAGTGACCTGCTCCAGCAAGTACGACATTGTGCCACTGCCATGCGGAGTAACCACCCTTGCAACGGGGGGGGCATAACATCCATCTCCCCCTCACCAGAGTGGAGGAGCTGCTCATCAGCCTGGTAGCACCTGCCCACCCACAAGAGCTCCAGACCTATACGGTCATGGAGGTGGGTGCTATTCACACTCTACACATTGAGCATGCAGGTAAGGTTCCAGGGCATATCAGTAGACTACTGTATTGTATGCATCTGTACAGGTAGACCATGCATGTGTGAGATGTGAGGTATGTTGCTGTGTAGTACCGATAAGCAGTAATGCATAAACTGTAGTACTGTGGCCTGCAGCTGTTGTTGTACTGTAATATTGCAGCCATCCTGTAGCAATGCCACAGCTGTGGCCACTGAAATCAACTCTATCCCATCTCATTGTAGGTACTTCTGGGATACCAGCTAGGCAACGGCCGGATGTCGGTGAGTATGGTTTAAGTTATGCTTGGCAATTCACTGTACATGTCATAGCTAAGGTGTAGGCCATGTACACATCTAACACACCTATCCATAATGCATGCTGTACATGTGCACTGACACAGCACACACCTCACTAATGGAATTACCAGCCTCAAACACATGCAATATACTGTCCATCTCAGACAACTGTGGCTACACTCCAGTGAACATTGCCCAGGCACAGCTGACATCTGCCCAAAATATACAGCTATGTCATACACAGAGCAATTGAACATGCTGCATATAACAACATCCCACTCCCTCTGTTAACACACGCTCCAGAATACTAAACCTAATCAACACATTACATGGAACATACTGGAGGGATAGGGCTCTGTCCTGGCGAATCACCACACTCTGGAACGGACTACCCATACATGTCAGGCAATGCTACTCATTGGCCCTCTTGACAGGAACACTTGCCAATTGGATGGGGAATGGGGAATACACCCTGGTTAGCATGTGTGTGCCACAGCCTGACAGGGGAACAGGGGAATAACATTAGTGGGTGGTGCATGGCAGGGAACCCCTGTGACTAGGCATATGTAGGCCCCAGGACCAATAGAACAGTACTCACCTATGAACCTCTGTGTACCACAGGCAACATCATCCAGGGCCCTATCATGGTCAGTAATGGTCTCTACACTCACCATAGGTACAGTATAATGTCTGTGTGATTGGTCTAATGGTAATCTACAACTCATACATGCACCACTGATGATGACTTATGTGTATACACATCAAGCAGTCACTAAACACGTGTCCACATGTGATCCAGGAACACACAGAGGCTGTGAGCAGCAACAGAAATACACCTGACACACAGAGACATATCCTGCAATGATGTGCAAACCCGTGAGGTATGGTGCACAGTATATGCCAGGGTGCTGAACGGATGCACAGCAATGCTGTGGACATGGGAGCAGTGGGTTCCAGGGGGAGGGCCATCACCTACAGACAGAAGCCATGCATCACAGCCATGTATAATGTTTTAACAGGGACTGACTACAGTTGTACTGCATGCTGTTCAGCCCCACATGTCCTGCATGCTGACGTGTGTATTCACAGGTATGTGTGTGATACTGTACTGCACCATCAACTGCTTTTGTGTGTGTTATGGGGTTGTGGGTGCTGTCTATGGGTGCTGTCTGATGTAGTGTATGGGTTGCCATGTATGTCAACTGCATGTGTGTATGTTTGTGTGTGTGGCCATGTCTGCACATGTGTGTGTGTGTGTGTGTGTGTGTGTGTGTGTGTGTGTGTGTGTGTGTGTGTGTGTGTGTGTGTATTTACTGTTTAGTGGTGTTGTACAGGTCTTACAGTCTGTTCCCTGTTTTCCCCTCACAGGTGGCAATGAGGGGCTAGGTCCCACCCAGGGAATTTGATGTCACTGATACAGACAGTGACCATGAAGTTAGGTGTGTTGAGGCACAGGAAGGGTCATCAGGGACTGCAGCTGGGCCACCAATTGACAACCCACATCTATCCACACCATCCACGCACACAGTCACACTGCCTTTACACACCTCACCACCATTGGCCATAGATGAGGGACAGCCTATGGTTGCATGGGCCAGGACAGTGTGGTATCTATGGCACATGTATCAGGACGCAGCAGCCATAGCCAGATGTCTGGTTGGGTATCATATAGGCAGATGTGCAGGGGTGCACATAGGGGCACTGCCGGACATCATGCACCTGGCAGATATGCAACCCCTATTTCAACCCCACACATGTTCCAGACTGTCATGGAGGCACATGCATGAATGGAATGGTACACCAGGCAGGGTCTAAGGGCACAGAGGGCTCATCATACCTCTGTAACTGACAGCATCCATGACCTAGCAGGTGCTATCCGTAATTGCACTGAGGTCATGGATAGACGGTGAGGTGAGACATTGGAACTCACCCAATATGTCATGCCCATGCGTTAAGACAGGGCAGGACCATTGCGACAGCCACGTGGACATATGCCAGCAACACCAGCAGCTGGAGGTTGCCATGGATGTCCAAACAATCACAGCCGCTCCCGTAGTGGCAGTACCAGACCCAGCACTGTGGGGATGCTGTCCACAACCTGTCAGAGCAGACCACGTGCACGTGGCCCTGGCCAGTTCCAGGAGGGGCCTGGATCCAGTGGATGTCTGTCAAACACGGGGGACAGTACTCGGTCTGGCTCTGTACCTGATACTGCCTGTAGCACCCCTGCTAGGCACAGGTCCCATGTCCCTGGCCGGAGACGGTGATCTGCAAACCCTGCCAGGTATAGTCTGCAGCTGTCCCACATGTCCCTGTATAGGGAAGCCACATGGAGGAACTGGGTGCCTGGGTGCCTGCAGACACACTCACATAAACAATGAACCTAGGGCAACCACATACCCGCACACACGACATCACCAGTGGCCCATAACAATACTCAGCCCCCTCACACACACACATGTTGTCAATTGTATAGCTCAGACTAGGCCTCTGGCAAACCAACAACACACCCTGTGCATATGATGATACCTGTGCCACTGCCTGACATTCGTAACATCAATGCAGGGACAGGATAACACAGTTCATATGCACAGGGTGACTGTGCAATAGTGTAACAATGGAACGATGTGTAGCATGTTGTCAGCAGTAAAGTGAAATGCTAATATCTTGGAGGGTGTAGCTGTGCAGCCATGATGCATCCTAGCTTTAATTAACAATGTTGTATTGTTGTCACCAGTATCTGTTTGGATTGTGTTGTGTTTGTCCATGTGCCACATGGCTGATGGGTATAGTAGTGTCAGCAGGCCTTCTACAGTGGACACCAGTGAGTGTAGTGGGTGGTACAAATGGCATGGCTGGGTATGACACACAGTGCCTTTGGTTAGGATGCAGTACAGGTGCAGGACTGTACACATGGAGGTATGTCCCCATGCAGGTAACACATCTGTTGCACATGTAATCTCACTAAGACAGCATAGGCACAACCACACAGTGGTATATATCCAGTCTGCAATGTGGATGGCGATGAGCATGCTAACAGCAGGGTGTATGTCCCTCTCCCCAGTCCACTGCAATCCTCACCTAAGTAACATGTGTGTGCCAATGCCGGTGGCATAGCCCTACCCTTAGGAGGGTGTGAGGCACTCAACTACTGTGAATGGTGTAGACAACAACTAACAACCTGATTACATACACTGTACAGTATTACAGACAGCTATGTAGGGGGATAGATGCAACAGTAACTGCAATTATGGCAGTCGTGTCCACAACAGCCACTCCCAGTGAGTTATAGCAACCCCAGTAGTGTTGCACACCTCAACAGTGTGAAGGAGGGCATTGACACATCTATGACCTGTGAAGGACTGTATGCCCATGGGATGGTGCCTGTGGTATGATGGCATATGCCAAGCATTCCTGGTGGAAACATATCCTGTGAACGGAGGTAGATCCCTTAACACATTCCTACAAGTGGGATGATGCACAAAAGCCTGCTATGATGTACATAGGCATTGTGCACCTCCTAACCCTCATCTACACCTGTCATGATTGGGTTGAGAAGGTGTACAGGGTTTGGGTTGCATTCTCTGCCTTTGACAAGTCCAACATTGGCAGGGTTCCATGTGTTGAGATAACCAGTGACATTGGCCATGGGTTCATTGATGGTATGTTCCATGTCCCTGCAGACCACAGTCATCTGGCTACCAGGTGGTAGTTTCCAGCTGACATGGTGGGTTTGGGGATGTCCTTGCCAAAATTGGTGAAACCATTGTCAGGTGTAGGGCTATTGGATTGTATGACAGATCTCAGCTACTAACTGCACCTGCCCAGGGGGTTCCCTCAACCATGACATGTCACTTGACTGTACTGCATGATATGTTAGTAATGCCAGCCTTACATCCTACAGGTGGGATGGAGTACTGTTAATGTGTACTTCCCTTGTCATGTAGGGTCCTGCTTATGGGATCTGCTAAGGTTGGTATTGTATTGCAGGCCAGACGTATTTGGCTGGGGAGCGAGAATATTATTCCATGCCAGATGTATGTTGTTTGGGTCTCTCAAACTTATCAATGGTGCATGTGGACATATATGTTGTGGTTATATTCCCAGTTCCATCTACAGATGTATGTCCATATATGTCTATATTGATATATATGTGTTCACCTTTGACAGGGGGACAATCATTCCTCGAAATGGCCCTTTCTGCAAACAGAAAGAACTAACCCGTCATTTTTTACTGCACCACAGTGAAGAGAACTGCAGTTCAACAGGCACCTTCACTGACTCTTGAACTGCAAGTTGGAATACATATCGTACTGGCGGGGTGCATGACTCCCTGCACCCCACTCGGGGGAGCCGAGCCCCCTACAACCAACCTACTGTAATATACGAAACCCTAGTGTGGACTACAGTGGGGATAGGCAATTATTCACCATCCCAACTATAGTGGCATCCGCAACCAAATTGCCTAATCTGCAATGAGCGAATGCATACTGACATTCGCACATTGCACATTCTATGCATGTATTGCAGGATTATGCAATGTTGGGAACATACTATAGGCCTACCAGCCTCTGGACAAATGCTAACATATGTGCATTCCTAGTGCGGTTTATCTGTGGACGTGGATATATACAGATATATTGTTGGCTGTATGCGTATCTATGTATATCGGTATGTATTGCCTTGTATATAGATATATATATATATATATATATATATATATATATATATATATATATATATATATGTGTGTGTGTGTGTGTGTGTGTGTATATATATATATATATATATATATATATATATATATATATATATATATATATATGTATATATATATATTTATATATTTAGCTATATATCTATATATATATATATATATATATATATATATATATATATATATATATATATATATATATATATATATATATATGGGTTCCATACTCACTAATTCGAAATAGTGCATGGAATGCTCACTGCAGCGAAAGTGCACTTAATCGAAAGTGCACTTATGCAAAATTCAGTACAATGAATGGGTGTTGTACTGAACTTCCATGCAGTATTCACGGACCTTAGGGTTAGGGCACGGGTCATAGTAAGTGTGACCCGTGCCCTAACCCTATGGTCCGTGACGACTGCAGCGCAGTGAAGGACATAGCAATGTCCTCCACTATGATGCGATAGTCACGAACCTTAGGGTTAGGGCATGGGTTAGGGTAAGGGGATAACTTTACTAACTATCTCCTTACCCTATCCCGTGCCCTAACCTTAATGTCCATGACTATAGCACCATAGTGGAGGACATAGCTTGTTTTTTATGTCCTCCACTGTGCTGCGGTGTTTTCGTGAAGTGAACTTACGCAAAGTTCACTTTGTTAAAGTGAACTTTTAGAAGTGAGGCTTCTATTACAAGTTCAAAGTAGTGAACTTTCATTCTTGTAATAGGAATCAATATATATATATATATATATATATATATATATATATATATATATATATATATATAGGACTCCTATATATATATATATATATATATATATATATATATATATATATATATATATATATATATATATAAATATGTCCATACCTATAGCTACATAGGTAGATATGGTATATCCATTCAATGAGTAATATATATATATATATATATATATATATATATGTATATATATATATATATATATATATATATATATATATATATATATATATATATATATATATACACACACACAAATTCATCTACATGGTGGAATACATTCCCTGTAGTGTTGTATACCTGCCCTAGATGATATGTATGTGGACACATCATGATTATGCATATCTGCCATGGCTTAGTGGTAAAATACTTTGTGTATAATATGCATGGTCCTGGTTATGAGCCTTGCAGGACCTGTTTATTTTGTTGCTGGGCAAAGCACACAAACCTGCTTACAACTGCTTTACGGTGCCTTAATAACTCTCTATCCAACAGGATGTGTTCTGGCCAGCAACAAATTAAACAACTCTGGCAAGGTTCAAACCAAAGACCCTGTACACACTAGGCAAACCGATGTACCACTAAGCCATGACAGGTACACAGAGATTCAACGTTTCAGAAACATATCAGCCAGTCACTGGGTGTGACGAGGATGGACAGGATTAGCAATAAGTATATTAGAGAGTCAGCCCAGGTTGGAAGGTTGGGAGACAAAGCCAGAGAGGCATGATTACGTTGGTTTGGACATGTGCTGAGGAGGGATGCTGAGGATATTGGGAAAAAGATGCTAAGGATAAAGCTGCCAGGTAACAGGAAAAGAGGAAGGCCTAAGATAAGGTTTATGGATGTGGTGAGAGAGGACATGCAGGTATTTGGTGTGACAGAGCAAGATGCAGAGGACAGGAAGAAATGGAAACAGTTGATCTGCTGTGGTGACCCCTAACGGGAGCAGCCGAAAGAAGAAGATCAGCCAGTCCTGTCAAGCAAAAGTGCAGAGAATGCTTAACAACATCTAGATGCCTGCATGTGTAACTATAGTTCAACCTTTACAGATACAATATACCCATATATGTATAGATACACATGTATTCAAATATATATGTTGTTTTACTACCTCTATATACATATATATAGCTATCTATGCACATATACCTATATATATGTTAGCAGGTTATTATATCTATATAGGTATATATGGCCATATAGCTTTAGATAGCAATTGCAGATTGACAAATACACCAATGTCCACATGCACCATTAATGGGGTTGAGAGGCCCCACACACTATATGTCTTGTACGAATAGGCATCCACCAACAGCCAAACACCTGTGCCCTGCAATACTCTGCCTCCCACAGGACATGTAATATGTGGAAGCCGTTGACGTCCCCAGGATACAGATACACATACACATATATGCTGATACAGATACACACACACAAACATATATATATATATATATATATATATATATATATATATAAATATATATATATATATATACATGTGACCACACATACACATGCAGATATATGTACAGACAGATACGTATGTAGGAGGTGCAGACAATATGGAGCAGCCAGTATGCCTTCAGTTAACACCTGAACAACTGGACACTGTATGGGCTAAACATACAAATGTCAATCATTGCCTGCAACATATACCCATAGAAAGATCATAGTACAAACACCACACACAGGTTTGCAGAAATGAGGCTCCTTTAATTGTGTACCATAATGGTCCTATATGCCATATCATATAGCTGTTCCAATACTGACAACCATATAAACGGAGTACTGCAACTGTGAAACAGTTACATTTATACAGTAGTCTGGAAAGGTTCACAACTGTTGCAGTCCAAGCCAAGCCCTTCAGAATGTGCAATAGTGCTGACAGACTGGGCCACAGGGTACCACACTATCAACAGTATGTAGGTGTGTAGTTCAGCATCCTCTAACTACACTCTGTACAATCTCCTTAGGAGGTAAAGACATTGTGTGATCCAATGGGTTGTACCCAGAACATATCAAAGCATAAAGCACAGAACAGTCTGTATTGCAGGGGGCAGTAGGCTTGCAGTACCTCAAGTCATGTTAGTAGTTGCAATACAGGTAGAATATACGGTACTGTACATCCACATATGTTCTGCCAGCTCACCCCTGATACCTCCACATTTATAACAGCCTAGGTCTTTTATGGTGCCCCCCGCCTGAAGTCAGTAATACAAGACCATAAACCACTGTTACATACACTAGCCTCTGCAGTGCATAAGGGCATACATGTGTTGTGTAGGTTATGCCCACACATATATGGCCCCAGCCCCAGTGTATGTGCGGGGGATACAACAGCAGTGTACTAATGGCTGCAATGGCAGTGTGATATACTCACAGCCCACTACAACACAACCCCCGACAGCATGACAATTGTGAAGGGCTTGGTATGTAGATGGGGGACAGAAGCCGGAACACAGGCATATATATGGAACACTGTTGCCACACACTAAGCAAGGTGCTGGTGTTACAGGATAGTCTGCAACATACCCTTAGTCAGGGAATTGAGATTAGATATAGACATGGATGTAGCCATGTACCGGTAGCACACAACACACACACTGCCAGTGTCATATCTGACACAGGGCTTGTGTGGTGGACGGACATCACATGATATGAATACCTTTGACAAGCAAGAGGTAGGCCCACAGTAGTGACCTATGCAGACAGACTGCATTCCAAGGTACACTAGTATGTACACACACACACACCCTGTAACACCAGTACTATGCAAAGCATTACACAACTCTACCCACAGTCTGTCTGTAGTTCCTGAACTTCCTACAAATGTGTCAGCTCTGAGTGTGAATGTTCTCCTGTGAGAGGTATTGCTACCTGCTGCCTGTATCACTAAAGCCCACACACAGGATGGATGTCCATCACACAGGAAATGTGAAGGGACCATGCCACATGCTGTAGGGATTTATAGTGGGTGCTTGCCATGACAGTGGTGATTCAATGTAGTACACATGTGTCATTATATATATATGGCTATCTGGATTGGTATGTGTACATATATTTCCACCATATGTCCTGGACATGGAGTGTAGCCATTCCCCAGCCCCTACAGGCACAATGTCGTAGTGCAAGGGGATGTCAGGTATGTATAGCAGGCATATTGCTAGCCTGTTGCTACTGTCATTGGGATTGTCTTCACAGACATGGTGTGCGTAGATGCTGATATCTGCTTATAACATGTGTGCCATTGGCTAATGACAGACATCCTAGGGACATCATTGTAAAGTAACGCTGCTGGCATGTAATGCCCCTGTGGAGTGCAGTAGAGATATTGGCCACTTTATATGGAACTTCGGACACACCCTGTACAGTTCAGAGGTATGCACATATTCCCTTAGTGCACCACATGTGTACCAGGCCTGACAATATGGATGCAGACAGCCATGTAGATGGGTATAACACATACCGACTGGTATACATTTGGCACCATAGGTGTTGGAGTCACACCTTAGTTTGAGAGACAGCCTTACAGAACTATCTGCAAATATATAGAGCTGAGTATACTTTTCTGTATTATTCTGTATTATAGAGCTAAATTGTTTGCTTAGATATCTGTTGTATATATATATATAGAGAGAGAACAGTATATATTTTTGGCTTTATAATTTGCACATTCCTCACATCTGTGTTGAAACTTTTTCCCCCCCCCCTCATTTCCTGCCTTGTCTTCAGCTATATAATTGAGCTAGTATTGTGTGTCCTGTTAATTAACAATCTGCATTCAAACTGGAACCTTAGTTTAAGAGACAGCCTTACAGAACTATCTGCAAATATATAGAGCTGAGTATACTTTTCTGTATTATTCTGTATTATAGAGCTAAATTGTTTGCTTAGATATCTGTTGTATATATATATATATATATATATATATATATATATATATATATATATATATATATAGACAACTCCAAACCCAAAGCAAAAGTAGCGATGTATATATCCCAACGAACCAAAGGCAGAGGAGATAAACCAAAACAGTCAAACTTAGTAAAAACTTAGTAAAAAACACTGGTCCTGTATAAATCAGTATACCAAGATTGAGAATAGAGAGTAGAAATTTTTAATGAACGTTAGCGCTTTCAAGAAACAAGTTCTCTTCCTCAGGCGTAGCGTCTGAGATATATATATATATATATATATATATATATATATATATATTTACATATATATATAGAGAGAGAACAGTATATATTTTTTGGCTTTATAATTTGCACATTCTTCACATCTGTGTTGAAACTTTTTGCCCCTCCCCCCCCTCATTTCCTGCCTTGTCTTCAGCTATATAATTGAGCTAGTGTTGTGTGTCCTGTTAATTAACAATCTGCATTCAAACTGGAACCTTAGTTTGAGAGACAGCCTTACAGAACTATCTGCAAATATATAGAGTTGAATATACTTTTCTGTATTATTCTGTATTATAGAGCTAAATTGTTTGCTTAGATATCTGTTGTATATATATATATATATATATAGAGAGAGAGAGAGAGAACAGTATATATTTTTTGACTTTATAATTTGCACATTCCTCACATCTGTGTTGAAACTGTTTTGCCCACCCCCCCTCCCAGTTCTTGGATGTAGTTTAAATGTGGTGGCTTTTGCAGTGCCCGCCCCACTGTAGATTTGATCCAAGACACTCCCCCAGGCCCATCTCTTTACCGCATTCTACCTAATTAACCCTTTCTGCACTTGCTTTTAGTCCTTTTTAATTTAATTACATTTTTTCAAACTGTGTGTGGACTAATATTGCTACATATTCAAGTGTGCCAGCTTGCACTGCATGATAATTGTATTTACTACTGCTTTTGCTACTTTTCTGAAAAAAAAAAAAAAATTAATTTGCTTTTACTGTACTTGTGTTTCTTCCTACTTTATTTTGCTTTTGCATCATCTTAAAAGTACTCAGTTGTATTTATTACTGCTTGGTGTAACTCATTCTAAGCCTTTTAGTTTCATCACTTGGGCTTCAGACCAGTTGTTTTACATTGAGAGGGTTTGTGGTCTGCACTGTAGTGGCAGAATAGGTAGCTTACATCCTAAGTTGGGAACTGCTGATTGAGGGCTCAGTGTCTGTTATTCTAAAAGTGTATTAATTCTGGTTTAAGCACTTGGGCTTTCAGGCCAGTTATTTTACATTAAGAAGGTTTGTGGTCTGCACTCTTGTGGGAGGAGAGGCTGGACTCTGCCCTTCTGAGCTGGGAATTTCTGGTTGAAGGCTTATAGTGCATGCATATATGAACTGCTTCTAAGGTACACCTTGCTTGCTGTAGCATAGACTAGATCCAGGCCTGCTGAATCTAGCTTTGTATGTATAACTTGAGCACTAATCCAGGCATTCTTTAAAGTATTCAATTGTATTTATTACTGCTTGGTAGTAACTTGATTAAAGTGTAGCTATCATTCTAAGTCTTTTGGATTAAGCACTTGGGCTTCAGACCAGTAGCTTTACATTAGGAAGGTTTGTGGCATGCACTGTGGTGGCAGGACAGGTAGCTTTCATCCTTCTAAGTTGGGAACTGCTGATTGAGAGCTCAGTGTCTGTTATTCCTAAAGTGTATTAGTTCTGGTTTATGCACTTGGGCTTCAGGCCAGTTATTTTACATTAAGAAGGTTCGTGGTCTGCACTCTTGTGGGAGGAGAGGCTGGACTCTGCCCTTCTTAGCTGGGAATTTCTGGTTAAAGGTTTATAGTGCCTGCATATTTGAACTGTTTCTTACTGAAATTGGTACACCTTATTTGCTGTAGCATAGACTAGATCCAGGCCTGCTGAATCTAGCTTGTTTGTATGCTTGTTGTTTGTTTGCTTGTTATTTCCCTGGAATGCTAATTCCACCTAAAACATGGCTTCTCAGCGCTTCTGTGGATCCCTAGTGATATCTGCATTGCTTACTGTACTTATTTCCTTGTTTGACTTGAAAGAAAGTTACTGTTTGTCATTTTTGCATTTAAGTTACCTGTAACACATTGCACTTAAGTTACCTGGCACTTGCTCACTAAAGCAATTATATAAGTCAGCACTAAAAATTAAAAGCACTACACCCTCACTCCCCATTGGCCCTTGTTTTCAATTATAAAGGAATTCCCAATATTACTCTAGCATGTCCAAAGGTCAGTTGTCAATCTCCTCTCTGGTCCAGCTGGTGAACCTGGGAATCTTGAGGCAATGTTACAACTGCCTCATGTACACAGACAACCCTCTCCTCCTCCCAACAAATTCCAACACATGTGAGAGATGCAACCATATAGCCAAACTGGAGGCTAAGCTCTCTCAACTCAGTACTGGCATAACCAGTCAAGAGGAGAAGGAAACCACACTCACTACATTTCCAGTCTCACATAGACCTACCACGACAGCAAACCAAACACATAATCACACAAAAACATACTCGGAGGCTCTAAATAAAGATCTGCCTAAGCAGCAGAGACCTCCAAAGCAAACACCCAAGCAACTGCTACCCCAAAACAAAACACGTGCAACACATATCTCACAAAGCCAGTGTGCTGAACAGTCACAGCCCTTAAGGCTAAACAACACACCTGATACACTTGTAATAGGTGACTCTATCATCAGGCACACTGACGTCCTGCTCACCAGGCTGAACAAGGAGAAGGTCACGGTGAGCAGCCTGTCGGGCGCTAGGATCGCCACATGACACAAGCACTCAGGTCACTCCAAGGCAAGTACAAATATGACTCAGTCATTGTCCATGCTGGTGTGAATGACCTGAGACATACCTCCCTGGACTACAAGAAAAGAGACATAGAGGAGCTCTCTGAGCATGTAGCCCAGGCCGGTATGACCCTGACCTTGAGTAGCATCTTACCCTCACCAAGAATGATGCCACAATATGAAGACAAGATGATCAATTTCAACAATTGGCTTAAGTACTGGTGTCATTCAAAGGGGATCCAATGCCTGTCAGCCTGGGATGATATGCTCGACAAGCCACGATGATTTGCTAGGGACGGCTTGCACCTGTTACCACTGGGCTTCCGGATATTGGCAAAGGCTCTTGTTACCCCCATAGTGCCTTTTTTAGGCAAGGCTCAAAATACAAACCCACCTCCATAGGTATCACAAGGGATAAGACACTTAGAGTAAGGCTACTCAAAGCCAGAAGTCTAAACCTCAAGATGCATGCACTTGAAACTCTCCTTAGCATGGAGAACATCGATATCTGTGCAGTAACAGAAACCTGGTTCAGGGCTCCCGAGAACACCTCCGCACTACCAGGTTATACCTCATACCATGCTTTTTGGCCCCAAAACTTGGACAAAACCACAAAAGGAGGGGGTGTATCGATATTCATCAAAAATACCCACACCTCCAGGTTGGTGGCAAAGCACGAAGCATCAGAGACTATCCACGTGCAACTAACAGTGGGTAAAACTGCCTTCCAGTTTATAGCCTGCTACAGACCACCCTCACAAACCCAGGCCATTCGGCCTTTCTGAGAACACTGGAAAATATGAAGGTCTCTCCAAACACCATTATATTGGGTGACTTCAACTACCCAAACATAGAATGGGAGCATTACTCTAGCTCCAACACCCTAGCCCAAAGGTTCCTAGAATTCATAAACTCAAATGCTATGGAACAACTTGTTACTACTCCCACAAGAGGGGAAAACATACTGGACCTGATCATCACCAACATGGGGACTCTATGCTCCAGACCAGAAGTGTATCCCTCACTGGTAAGATCAGACCATAAACTGATCTCACTGGATATTCACATCCCGACCCCACCCCCTGCCCAGAAAACCACAGTGAAAAACTTCTCTAAAGCAAATTTCACACTCCTCAAAACCGAGGTGGATTCCTTCAAAGCCCCCGGGCCTGTGGAAAATACGTCCCAGACCTCAGAATCCTTTATAAATGCATTCTATGAACACATTCAGGAATGCATGGATCATGCAATCCCAAATAAAACCAAGACCCAATCCTCCAAAGGCAGACATCCTGTCTGGTGGACCCCAGCCATAAACAAACTATACAATAGAAGGAGGAAGCTACTACATGATAGAGCAAAATCCCCAAAAGGGAAGGCATCTCTGATCAGTATTAGCAAAAAACTAAGGGCACTCATAAAATCGTCTAAGGCCAGCTTCAAGAGAAGAATTGCACAGGACACTAAGGATAATCACAAGGCTTTCTTTAGTTATGTTAGGAACCTGGGTGGGAATTACCAGATATGCTCAGAATTAGTCCAAAATGACAAAAAATACACCAAACCCACAGACATTGCTAACATCCTAGCTGACAGGTTCAGCAAACTTCCCTCCCCACCAAAAGGGCAAATATCTATCCCAGAGAGTGCTGCCCCCCTGACATCTCAGATGCTCAGGTAAGAGCCGCCCTCTCCAAAGCAGAAAACACAGCATCAATGGGACCAGACGGAGTCCAAGGCTGTGTCCTACATGAACTCCAAGAAGAGCTAAACCCAAACATAAAACTACTGTTCAATCTCAGCCTTACTACAGGATATGTACACAAAGAGTGGCGTACAGCAACAGCGGTCCCTCTCCACAAAGGTGGTGCCTCAATGGACCCTGGAAACTATCGCCCCATAAGCCTGACTAGCTTGGTCTGCGAAGCTATGGAAAGGATCGTCATGGACCTCATAAATAAAGATATTGGGGACCTACAGACACTGGATCTTACCAGTTTGGCTTTGTTAAGGGCAGATAGGTTCATAGGTTCATACTAGGCTATCTGCCCGAGGGCATTTACAAGCCTAGCCCATCGTTTTGTGGCTTAGGCCACCCCTTTAGTATGGGGAACTATACCCATTGTTTTTCTGTGCCTCTGTCGAGCAGTGACACTGAGGTAATCCCTGGGGTATATCTGCGATCTCCCATCCATTGGTCAAGATTTCTCTTGAACAAGGCCAGCGAGGTGCTCTGCCTCACATGTACATTTTGTTCCACAGCATAGGGAGTCTTTGGGTGATGAATCTATCCCTCCAGCACGTCCTATTAATAGCCGTGTCAAGGTTTAAGTCTCCGCCCTTGTGGCTCTGATGGATCTAGATTTTTGAGGTGAAGCATATTCATCAAATCTGGGTTTGACATGGCCTTGTATGTTAGGCAAAGGTCACCTCTGAGCAAGCGACTGAATAGAGCTGGAGTTCTTTCAGTCGGGCAGCATAGGACAGATTTTGAGACCCTTTATCCTTTTGGTGAGGAACTTTGTGGCCTCTCCAGCTGCTGCAAGTGTCGGGTCAGATACATTCCGAATGGGGCATTGTACTCAATCATTGGTCTGATGAGTGATGAGTAAAGGGAGACTATGACCTCCCTTGATCTAGATGAGAATCCCTTCATGATATGGTGGGCAATGTAGAAGGTCTTCCTAACTACTTTAGCTACATGGGTGTCGAATGACAGACTACTATCAACCTGGGTCCCCAGGTCCCTGATAACTTCTTCTGTGCTCAGTGGATTGCCACCTATTTGGTAGCTAGGGGTAACCTTGTTTTTAAGGGTATGACTATGCATTTTTGGCATTTAACTTTAGGCGTGGCTCTGGCAGCAGTTAACGGTTTCAGTGAGAGCCTTCAGAAGGATATCTGTGTCAGATGTGTTTTCTACTATGGCCAGTTTGCAGTCATCTGCAAACTTTGTCAGCCATAACCCTCCTGTGTTTGCTTGTACTTCGGAAAAGTAGATGCCAAACAAGAGTGGGCCCAGGACTGAGCCCTGTGGGACACCACTTGTGACAGGCTTTGAGTCTGACATGGCGCCAGCAGCTCTGACCCTGTGGGTTCTGTCACTCAGCCAGTTTGCAACCCATCTTGTGATGTATGGGTTGACATTTAAGCTGATGAGTTTTCAATGATACCCGAATGGGGTATTGTATCGAAGGCCTTAGCCAGATCGAGGTAGGCTGTATGGACTGCCTTTCCCTCATCAATGGCTTTGGTGACTGTTTGAAAAAGTCAACCAAGTTTAAAAGGCATGATCTGCCTTTGACAAAGCCAAACTGGGTTGGATCCAAAGTCTGCAAATTCCTATGTCTTTATTTATGAGGTCCATTATGATCCTCTCCATGGCTTTGCAGATAAGGCTTGTCAAGCTAATGGGCGGTAATTTCCAGGGTCGGTGGAGGCACCGCCTTTGTGAAGTGGTACCACAGTTGCAGTGCGCCACTCCTGGATGCGTATCCAGAGGTAAGACTTTGATTAAACAGCTGTCCTAGCTGTGGGTTTAATTCCTCATTGAGTTCATGGAGCACACAGCCGGGACACCATCAGGTCCCATGGATGCTGTGTTTTGCTTTGGAGAGCAGTTCTCACTTGGGCGCTGGAGATGTTTGGGGGCTGCAATCGTTTGGTATAGATATCTCTCCTTTTGGGGAGGGGAGAAGTTTGCACTGAACCTGTCAGCCAGTATGTTGGCAATGTCTGTAGGATCAGTAATCTTCACATCATTTTGAACTAGCTCTGAGCATATCTGGGAGTTTCCTCCCAGGTTTCTAACATAGCTAAAGAAGGCCTTATGATTGTCTTTTGAGTCTTTAGCTATTTTTCTCTCGAAATTTGCTTTGGATGATTTTATGAGAGCTCTTAGTTTTTTACTTATAGTGATCAAGGGTGTCTTACCTTTTAAGGATTTTGCTCTATCTTGTAGTAGCTTCCTCCTTTTGTTGTAGAGTTTGTTTATGGCTGGGGTCCACCAGACTGGATGTTTGCCTTTGGTACAAAGAGTCTTTGTTTTGCTTGGGATTGCCTTATCCATGCAGTCCTGCAGGTGCTGGTAGAAGGCATTTGTAAGTGATTCAGCGGCTTGAGTACTGTTTTCCGCCGGCTCGGGGGCCTTAAAGGAGACAACACTAGTCTTTAGAAGTGTGAAGTCGGCTTTGAGAAGATCCTGCCTCTTAAACCTGGTCGACTTCTTTGAAACAGTCACCAAGGCCATTGATGAAGGGAAGGTGGTCCACACAGCCTACCTGGACCTCGCAAAAGCCTTCAATACAATACCCCACTCGGGCATTATAGATAAGCTCACCAGCTTAAATATAAACTCCTATGTCACTAGATGGGTTGCAAACTGGCTCAAGGACAGAACCCACATGGTTAGAATTGCTGGAGCCATGTCAGACTCCAAACCAGTTACAAGTGGCGTCCCACAAGGCTCAGTCCTGAGACCTCTCTTGTTCGGTATATATTTCTCTGAGGTACAGGCCAACACAGAAGGACTGTGGCTGACCAAGTTCGCAGATGACTGCAAACTGGGCGCCATAATCAACTCTTCAGCCGACACAAGCATCCTCCAAAAGGGCCTCATAGAAACAGACAACTGGTGCCAGAGCCATGGCCTCAAGCTAAATGCCAAAAAGTGTATAGTCATCCCCTTTGGCAAAAACAAAGTGCCCACAAATTACCACATAGGTGGTAATCCATTAAGTACAGAAGAAGTAATTGGGGACCTGGGGACCCAAGTTGATAGCAATCTCTCATTTGACAACCACGTGGCCAAAGTGGTTAGAAAACCATTTTATATAGCCCACCTAATCATGAAGGGATTCACATCTATATTAGGGGAGGTCATCATGCCTCTTTACTCATCCCTCATCAGGCCCATAATCGAGTACAATGCCCCTTTTGGGATGTACCTTACCAAACACCTGCAGCAACTGGAAAGACCCCAAAAGTACCTCACCAAGAGGATCAAAGGGCTCAAACAGATGCCATATGCTGCCCGGTTAAAGAAACTCCAGCTCTACTCAATGGCATACCGCCTGCTCAGAGGCGACCTGTGCCTGATGTACAAAGCTATGTCCAACCCAGAATTAAGGGACATGCTACACCTCAAAAAATCCAAATCCCACCAAGCTACATGCTCGAGAGACTTGAACCTCAGCACTGAAATAAATAGGACATGCTGGAGGGACAGATTCATAACCCAGAGGCTCCCTTCACTCTGGAATAAAATCCCAGTCCAGGTTAGGCAGTCCCTCATTGACTCTCTTCAAGAGGAATCTTGATGAGTGGATGGGAGATCGTAGGTTTATCCCGGGTATCACTTCTGTGTCACTGTTAGACAGAGGAACAGTATACTAACCTCGAAAAAGGGCATAGCAAAATTAATTTAAAATGGGTGGCGAAAGCCAAACATACTCTGGCTAGGCTTATAAATGCCCTAGGGCAGATAGCCTAGTATGAACCTATGAACCTATGAACTCCTGCCTGGCCTAACACATAATGACTGCTGGTACAGGGGTGCCATGGTCACATACTACCCACTAGATATTAACATACATCTGTACAGCATCCCACTGGTCTGTCTGACATACCTGACATTTAAGGGGGGACCGGCAGCAGTACCTCTGGCAAGTATCTGCACATGACATCCCACTGGTTAAGTACACTATGCTGCTAGGCATGTAACAATGCACTGTGCAGGCTGCAGGCAGACTGGCTCAACACTGGCCTACATCTTGTATGGGAGAATGCGCATGTACTTGCATATATGGCAGGTTCAACAACCATGTCACAGCACAGGGTAAGATACACCTGTGTGACAGTGCATTACCACAACCAATGTGAACACAGCCACAGCCACATATGGTAGGCTAGCATAATACTACAGCATATGGACTATCTGTTCTACACCATCCTCATATGTGCCAGTCGCTGAATATCCCTACATATACTGGACTGCTACACAGTTTGGTCTGATGGCTGTCTGTGGTTTGGGACATGTGTGTGTATGGCCCTACAAACATGTGCAGTGAAACAGTACCATACAGTGGGGCAGCATGTAACATCTGATAGACGGGGAGGTAGGACAATGACATCTACTACAGTCTGTACAACATTCACCATCACTACACAGACCTCAGTACTGTACAAACATCCACAGAATGTCCAGCTTATGTCATGAAATATAACCCCTACTGTACATGACATGCGTAGCACTCTGATATATCACTGGCTTGTTATCAGATATGATGTCACTATTTATGGCGTATGGCACATATGCCCCACTTCATGCATGCCATATGTACAAACGTTGACAGTGGTGTGGCTGACAGCACATACACAGGGCCAGTATAGACATGTTGCTGTGATAACCTTGTATATTTTCCATTGTAATGGTGTTTGTTGCAACTTATGTCCTATGAGGGATATGAAGTCAGTAACTGTCACAGCCTTCAGCATCTACAGACTGCAATCCTCACACTACCATTTGCATTCCACAGAGGGATGCACTATGGATAACTCATGAAACCATAGACACAACACTGTTCAGTCTACAGATGTCCTTGCATATGGGGATTACTCATATACATGGAACTGACATGGCAGGTATTGCTACATGTACGACAGGCATATCCAGACAAACACTTTTAAACCAACATTACTCTAAATGCAGTATAGCAGCACTTACAGTCTGTAGTCAGGTCAGGCACATCCCCCTCCTGGTTGTTGGCCTGTTTCCACAGTGTATGTTGTTGGAGGTGAATCCACAATCCATCTGGGATGCCGTTTACCAAACAACAGATCTAGTTCCTGCTCACACTGACTGAAAAGGCCCAACACCACCATGAGGTTCCTAGGTATTGGAATGGGTTTCTATGCAATTGGCTATGGGATTGTTACCACAGCTGTTCCACATGCAATCAGCTAAGGCAGGGCTGCAATTCATGCAGAGACCATCAGCTGATCATGAGTATCACATAAAATACACATGCTGCTGCCTAAGCAAGGCAGGTGTGGGTCCCCACGTTCACCAGAGAGGGAGTGGGGGAGGCAGACAGAGGCAAATACATGTCAGGGAGGGGTGGGAATGTAATACTGAAGCATGTTCATGACACACACCTACCAGCACAGGGTATCGAACCCCTGACAACTATGTAGTGTTATCACAGTTTGATGCAGTTATTGGATGCACCACATGGATTACCTGATGTGGAACACTCAGAACATATTTGTGAGGGTGAGTGACATCTGCACCAGGGATACAGTAGATATTCTGTAGGTATCATACACGTGCCTGTCTGCATGTACAGGTGCCAGCATCAACACAGGCACACTCACACAGGAATGCACACACATTGACACACTTGGCAGGGTCAGGAGTGCAACTCGTCGCTAGTGGGATTGCCACAACACATCAATGTGCAGGTATCACATGCACCACACGGGTCATAAGGAGGCTGTATGGGCAAGGGATACGAGATGTCACACATCAGACAGCATGCTTCAGTATACCCTGGGGGGTTGTAGTGTGTGTGTGGATGTGGACATACACACCATACAATACACACAAACACAAACACACAGGGTGCCAGTTCTGACATGCATGGGTGCATGTCTACACGGATGTGTGGTGGTCAACTGTGCCAGCAGGCTGTACAAGGGTAGACGATGGGTATACCTTGGCATCAGGCCACATGACAATGGTCTGCAGTGTGGCTCAGGCTTGTAGTTACTGCATTTTCCCACACAGGTGGGTATTGCATCCCCCATCCAGTCACCTGGGTGACTATTGTGTGTGACCAATTCTGTACACCACATGCCATGTATGTGTTCCTTAGTCCATGACACAGATGGTGTCTGGGATGTGCACACCTCTCACATGCATGTACAGTGCCATGTGAAATTGTACCTGGGGTGTTTGGACCATGTTGTGAACACAGATTATCATTAGATGTGCCAGCCTTGCCCACCTGTGGCAGGAAATGGTACTGGGCAGCAGGTTTACCCTTCACCTACATTGATGGCATGCCAACAGCGTTCCCTGATGTCAGTGTCATCTGTCCATACAGGACATGTTGTCAGGCATGGTATGTCTGTTGTGAGTCACATGTGAAGGCACCAAAGGTGGTGTAGGTGTCCATTGGGGAACATGGTAGAGGTGCACTGCCTGCATGTACTTGCATATTGGACAAATGGGCAGGGTTACATGCTCTCTGTATCCCACTGCTATCAACGCATAGCTACTATCAGTGGCCAACATGCAGTGTACTACTCACGTATTGCATGCTGCCTAAGCATGTATGTTCATATGACACGTGTTGAGTGTGTGCTCTGGTTAATAGTGGGGTTGCTAACTTGGATTGTCTGACCTTGATGTCACATGTATGGGTATGAATTTGCACCCCAGCCTCCAAGCTAATTTACATCTGTTATCCCTGTATGGTTGACATTGCGATATATAGTAATGCCACCATAAAATAAATTATCAAAACCCCCTCCACAATACAGACACACACACACACACACACACCTGTCATGTCTGGAAGTAGAACCTCTACCTACCTATTTTATTACACTACAGCACTATGCAGTTATAGTACATGCCACAGACATTACTGGAGTGCTATGTCCCTACAGGTGTATTTCACAGTGAATTACATCAGCAGGTTTACCAAAGCAGGGCATTTCAACTGTACTGCAAGTGAGTAGCCTAAAATGCATCGCTCCCTACACAGACAGTGAGACACACACATAACATCCACAACTGACATGTGTGGGTATAGAACCCCTGATCAAGGTCCATATCACACCACAGCATAGAGCTGTTATAGGCCACACCACAGGCATTACTAAAGAACTTTCACCCCAAAGTGTTACTTCACAATGAATGACATCAGCAGGGTTGGCAATGTAGGACATTTGAAATGTACTGCGAGTGAGTAGCCTATGATGCATTGCTCCATAGACAGACATTGCAACACACACAAAACATCCGGAACTGCCATGGGTGGAGATGGATCCCTACCACAGCCTTACACCACACTACAGCAGTATGCAGTTGCAATATGCCCTTCAGAGATTACTGGGCTATGACTTTCCACAGGTGTATTTCTAGGTGTGTGACATCAGCAGCCTTGTCAAAGTCGAGTATGTGTATTGTACGGGGTGTGAGTGGCCTAAAAAGCATTGTTCTCTATTCAAACACACACACAGATTCACACACCAACACACATGTGCCAGGTCTGGGGTTAGAGCATCTACCTCACTACTTTATCACACTACAGCAGTTACAAGGTGCCCTATGGAGATTATTGGGCTATGATTTCCCCAGAGGTATTTTTCTAGGTGAGTGACATCAGCAGCCTTGACAAAGTCAAGTATGTGTATTGTATCGGGTGTGAGTGGCCTGAAAACCATTGCTCCCTAGTCAGTCAGACACACACAAATTCACACACCATCACACACAGTTGCCAGGTCTGGGGTTAGAACACCTACCTCACTACTTTATCACACTACAGCAGTATGCAGTTACAAGGCACGCTACGGAGTTTACTGGTTATGATTTCCCCAGAGGTGTATATCTAGGTGAGTGACATCAGCAGCCTTGACAAAATCAAGTATTGTGTATTGTATGGGGTGTGAGTGGCTGAAAAGCATTGCTCTCTATGCAGTCTCACACACACACACACACACACACACACACACACACACACACATTCACACAGTTTCCAAGTCTGGGGTTAGAATACCTAATTAACTATTTTATCACACTATGGCATTACGCAATTACAAGACGCACTATAGAAATTACTGGGCTATGATTTCCCCAGAGGTGTATTTCTAGGTGTGTGACATCTGCAGCCTTGCCAATGTTGTGTATATGAACTGTACTGAGTGTGAGTAGCCTAGAAAGTATTTCTCTCTACAAAGCTAGAGACCGAGACACGCACACATACACACACTCACACAGTTGCCAAATCTGGGGTTAGGACTACTACCTAACTAGTTTATCAGTACAGCAGTACACAATTATGGAATGCGCCATGAGGATTACTGAGATACAGCTCCACCAAAAGTGTATTTCACATTGGATGACCTCAGCAGGCTTGTCATGATACTGCTATGGGGAGGGCGGTGTGTGCATGGGCTGTAACACATTCATGTTGGGGTTCGCATGCCACATGCAGGCACACACAGAGTCATATGCCACAGGTATGTGTATACAGCTACTAGGTGACATCTTCCTTGTACAGTCATATTGCACAGCTGGCACGTGCAACATGCCGTCATGCTGACAGGTACTGGTGGCTAGTATCTGCAGTGAGTGACAACTGCACCGCATGTGTTTGGGGCCCTTTGGCTGTGTGTTGGGTGGGACAGGCCCAAATGTCTCCTTGTCATGGTCACCCTCTTCAACACATCTATGTCTGTCTACCTTTGGCTTATTATAGTGTGTTGTCCTTACATATATGTCTGTATTCTTATCCACTGTGTATGCAAGGCAGGAGTGGTGCATACTGACATGTGTCTGCACTGAGAACTGCAACTGCCAGATATGTCTCATCCACTGTTGTTTGCTGACATGGCCTTCTTGTGTTTAAGTATATGAGCATGCCCAGTATGGGCTTTCAGTATGTTGTTGACTGACATTGCCTTCATTCCTCTGTGTGTGTAAGCATGCCCAGTATGGCCATCTATATTGCATGTGTGGATCAAGTCCAGGTGGTTTGTACTGCGGTGCTGACCTTTGTGCTGTAAACCAACAAGTAGCATGCTGTGTCTGCAGGGTATACATCAGTCATTTGGCATTGACTGCTGCTACATTTCCGCTTAGCAGGGAGGGACACCAAACCATTTCTACATTTCTACACAGGGGTGGGGGGGCACATCTGACTGTTACCATAAGTGTACATGGGATGGTGGGGCACAGCTTACATGTTTACACAGTTGTTAGGACTATACTGGTATTTTGGGTACAGCATTTCAGTCTGTAGTCTTACCTATTGCACTGGCTAGAGGCATACCAGTGTTCTACAGATCGGAGCTTTCACTCCCTACATATTAGTTTCTGACTTCCTAGCCTTCACAACTGACATCCAACTGGCTGGCCGGCTGTAGTCTGTCTGTGTAGGGCTGGAATAGAGGTTACCCATAGGGCTCGTTCAGAGGCCATAGTACAGCATTTGTTTGTATTTGTCTACACCTATCCTGCTGGCTGTGACAGTTGTTGGGTATGTGTCCCCCCCGACTGGCATGTGTGAGTCACTTACCTTGTGGGTGTCCCAGTATTGAGGGTGGTGATGCAGGGATGCCTATGTTGGATGCACATAGTACACTCCCTATACATGATTGAGCACAGGTAGTGTCATGTTTGGCATCCCTTTTGCTGTATGTGTGAGTCAGAGAGAGGTGTCATTCCCTGGGTCCCTACTGTGTCAGTGCATGTGCTATGCGTTGCCTCTTGGCCAAGGCCAGGACATACTGGGCATGCCTCCTTCTGCCTACTAGAGTAGGCTCAGGTTGTTCCTCCTCTGAGTCACTCTGCACCTGTCCAGGCCTTGGCACTGGTGGGGGGCTGAGTGGCCCTGCCCCATGCTGTTCCTGCTGCAGCTGTTTCCGCAGGATCATATTGTGTAGCATGGTACATACAAAGACAATTTGGGTACATGTAGTTGGTGAGTACTGCAAGGCTCCACCAGATGTGTCCATGCACCGGAACCATGACTTGAGCATCCCAAACACATGCTCTATTATGATTCGTGTTTGTGCGTGTGCGTCATTATGGAGTTCTTGTTCAGGTGTGTGTGGATTTCTGATGGGTGTCATCAGCTATGGCTACAGTGTGTATCCAGCATCCCCCACTAGGTGACTGTGTGGGATGTCCCCATTGGCAAATGTCTGGTACAGCTGCATCAGATGCCATATGTGGAATCGTGTTAGCTTCCAGGGCAGTCAGCACACACATTCATTATTATGCCCTGGGCATTGCACATGACCTGGCAGTTGATGGAGGGGATGCCCTTGCGGTTGATGGAGACCCTACTGTGCTCACCTGGAGGTGCTTTAATGCATATGTCCGTGCAGTCTATTGCACCCACTACCTCAGTGTATTCTGCTATCTGGTGGAAGAGATGCATATTGCTGGCCAACGCCTCACGGGTGATGGGGATATATACATGCTCACCGACATATGCTGACATGGCATCCAGAAACTGATGGAGTACCCTGGATGCTGATGTGTGTGAACTCCCCATCATATCCTCAGTTGGCCTTTGGAAGATACCTGTAGTTAGTATCCTTAGACCTACACATACCTTGGTATCCACTGGGATGGGTTCCCCTCTGTTAGTACTGTGTGTGAGGCGTGGCTGGCACAACTCAAAAATTTGCTGTAGGAGGTCCCTGCCCACCCTATAGCGCTCCACTATCTCCAGCTTATGTAGCCCTTGGTAGGTTACACTGGGTCTGTACACGCTTCTCCATCTCCTCACTGTGGGTTGCTAAGCAGCATTCACATTCTCACCAACCTCAGCCTCTTGCACATGTTGGTTTACGATAACAAATGCAGCCCCTAACATTTTTTCTCTTTCTTTCGTTTTGTAAAATTTCCCCATCTGTATACACTGGTGGTGCAGTTTTTTTTGGGAAAAACAAGGGGGAAATGTGTTTGCATAGTTTATAGTGGTGTGCTGGGCTGGGCTGGTCTGCTGCCTGTGTAATTGGCTGATTCTGATACATTTCACTTGTCAGCTAAGCTAGTTCTCCTTGATTACCTTCCTAGTGCTGTTTTCCCTTCCCATTGTGTCCCTGTTTAAGCCCATGTGTGCATCGTGCAAACAGAGTGCTCATATGTGCACAGAGCTGCTTTTTCCTGGTTTAACTTCCTTTTTCTTCCTGTAGGACCTGGTGCACAGCACGCACACCCACTTACACTTTGTAAAGTGTGTTAGGCAGGTTTAGCTACACCCATGGCTTAGCTATGCTAACCTAGGAGCAATCTCGAGCCATAGGTCTCCAATCCGCTTACAATACACCTGACACTCCCCCCATGATGTCACCTATATTCTAGTCTTGCACCCAGCTATTTATACTCTTACACTCTTGGGACCTTCCTCACACCCTAGGAAAATCTGGGATTCACTAACCTTTCCCTCATTTGCATAGGATTGCCTACTAATGCATAGTTACATGTCCCACACTGAGCCTCCCCCTTAGCAACCACTACTCACTGACCAGGTTGTCTTTTGCCTGCCATTGACGTGCATGGCAGAATAATGATTTTAGTTAGAATGCTTATTTTAGGTTTATTTTATTGATTTCCCCCCCGATCCCATTTGCGCATCGCTGCCTTATACTTAACAAGGTGAGATTGCGTAAAAAATGTAAATTTTTTTGTTTTTATTTATTAAACATGTTGCAATGCCAATGGCCTTCTACTTGGCCATTGGCATGCTTCCTCAGTAATGTGCAGCTTTTATTTGGAGCTGTCATAGCTCCGTTTTGTGGCTTGCAGAAATGTTCTCGGTTACTAACTGAGTACATTTCTGTAGACTGCACTCGTCCTGCACTGACAGCTGCCGGCTTCCTGGATTACATATTACCCTCATTTGCATGGTTTTCACCTGCAAATGAGGGTAATTTGCATACAGGAGCTTAGTCCGTGCAGGATTAGCCTAAGAGCTCACGGGCACTTCCCGGGAGTTCATTCCTGGATCACACGTCGGCCATATTGCCGGAAATAGCTCTTAAACTAATCCTGCATGCTATAAAGGGCTTTGTTAATCCAGGGGCAAGTCTTTTGGAATCAGACTGCTTATTTATTTATTTAATTATTTGTTTGTGTATTAATTTAAATGTGTCTATTTGAACTTTTTTACCAGAGTAGAGCACTGATCAGTTTTAACTAATTTCAGTCTCAGCCTGTGAGAATAACTGACCAGACATAGAAAGTAAATAAGAATATGTAACACTGAAGGGATAGTAAAACAAGCACAATGGAAGAAATATGCCATGAAAACAAAGTAAACAAGAATGCATTAATATGCAATATGTACAAGAGTTTTCAAAACATTTGTGAAATTAGTAAAAAAATAGAAATGGAAAAGGCACAAAGCACATCAGTGAAGGAGTTAAAGTAGAGAAGAGTTTAATTACTTTTTAATTTAATAATTTATAATTAATAATTAAGTATAATTAATTATATAATTATAATTAATTTATTTTTAATTAATTTAATTACAACTTCCCGGCACTCACCAATCTAATCCAACACAGCAGCAGTCCTAGAGCACTAAGATCCTCAAATAAACTATTGTTAAAGGTTAATCAAGCCCACAACACACAGGGCATTGCCCTCTTTTCCCATAAAATTGCCAAATTGTGGAACACTCTTCCTCAACCTATGGCTAAAAACCCCAGCATTCATGAGTTTAAAAACCTCCTTAAGGAACATCTAGCAAAACACTGGCTCTGCTCCTGCCATACTCCTGGTTAAGCTACCTACTACTCCCTTACATTACCCTGAACTAGCTCATTCTCACAGCTACAACTATTAACTGCTGAAGGCTATCTTGATTCTACACTCAGTTTCAGTTAGCAATGTATACATATGTACTGCTTTGTCTTTAACTGTTATATAGACTGCATTTCTCCATCTTGCAATTACTGTATCACACTGTTCTCACTATTAAATCATGCAGCCAGTTTTTATCACTGTGCCATTTTTGTTAATTTTGCTAATTATTTGCTAATTATTGTTATATAACTAATTTCTTTACTGACTTGCTTTGTACATTGTTGATTAATATGTGTTCAGTTTGATTGTTTAATACTGTCTATTTTATGTATGGAGATTTTCTCCCCGGGCCTCCGCTGAAAATGGGCCTCATGCCCAGTCAGACATTACCCGGTAAACAAAATAAGTAAATAAATAAATAAAAGTAAATAATTCGACGTAGATGATGTGACTTGAGGGGTATCAGGTACATGCTGCTTGACTGACTATTTCTTTGTAGGGAATGCAACTGGGGATAAGAAGGTAAGGCTTTAATTTCATGTGGGATAGACTCCCACAGTTTGGGATGAATAACTGACAATGATAATTTTATGTGGGAGAGTCCGCACTCCCACAGTTTGGGACAGAGAATTGATAATACATGGCCATAAATATGTAGTTTTGATAGCAGGTTTGTGTCTTATGACCTGAATGATTCAGTTTCTTAGGCTGTGTTGGGGGGCGTGCCTTACTAGTTTTGAGGTTAAGGGGGGGAGAGAATGTTCATGTAAGAGCATGAACAGTTGTTAATTTAGGAGCAGGTGTACTCTTTCCCTCTTTTAGTGTTAATTTATTGGAAAATGTGAGATAAATCTACATATTTTGTTTTGTTTTGTAGTGTTGGAATAGTGGCAGAGTTTTTAGTAGGTGCTTCTGATATAAGGGAGAGACTTAATTCAAGCTGAGGGAGAAGGATTGCTTTCACTATTGCTGACCTGGTGGAGTGTGCAAGAAAAGGGGATATTTTTGTTCCCAGAAAAGTTGAGGATTCATTTTTTTACAAGTATTTTCAAGATGCAGGTTGAAGTTAAGTGAGGGGTCCAACCCGGGACCAAGATACTTGGTCTATGGGATGGCTGATGTGTTTTATTGTTGTTTTGGACCTGCTAAGCTTCTGTTTAGTACAAAAAAGCACACAGTTTGTTTTTGGTATATTTAGTATGAGTTTTTTTTTTTTTTTAATAATTTACTCATTGAGGCGATTGGAGTCAGACCGTAGTTCATGATGTAGGTTAGTTAAAGAGTAGTTGGATGAGTGGATGACTGCCTCTTCAGTGTATAAGAGGATACAAAAGTGAGGAAGATTCAGTTGAAGGTTTTTGATATATATAGAAAATAAAAGAGAAGAAAGAATAGATCTTTGAAGTATACCATTGAGTAGATGAGATATGAGTGAGGTGCAGGAGTTACAGTTAACTGTTATTTTTATATTATTTATATTTATTTATTTATGCATTCATCCACGACCATTCAGTGATCCCCTGGAGCAAAGGCACAGAGCTGCATGAAATAAAACAATACAATCATAAAACAGTTCATTTTAATGCAAGATGGTATGGTATGTCCTTTAGTTTGCAACGTGTACACAGTAGTTATAATTTGTACTGAATATAAATATATATTTATTTATATATTTGACATTTGTTGACCAGGAAAGTCTCACTGAGCAAGACCCCTTTTTCAGCGGAGGCCTGGGGAGAAAAGCTCCACATCACCATAAAGTAAAAATACATTTTGTTAAGTACAGTAGATGGCATATATAAAGACATAAAATATTTAAAGTACAGTACATGACTTATTTAGAGAACATTTCTTACATGAAAACAATTTGCAACATTATTGCATGAAATGAATTGAGAGAAAAATAGTAGGAAACAGACAATTTGACTAACTAAGCAGAGCAGTTACTGTGAGAAAGTCAAACTAGTTCTGAGATAGCATAGTTGGATACATTTCTAATTCATTAGTAATAGGAAGTTTCATTAGTGGGGGATAAAGAGGAGTTGGTATGAAAGGTTGTTATGTATATGTATGTATGTATGTATGTATGTAAATATGTACACACTCTCAGCTTCTCAAACTACTTATCTAAGAAAAACTTTTGACTGTTACCCAACATGGTTTTCAGCCAAACCACAGTACTGCTACAACCGTTCTATCCTTATACTGTAGCAGAGGCCAGAGCCAAAAAACAACTAACATCCTGTCTCTTCCTTGATCTCTCTAAGGCCTTCAATACAGCATCTCACTCTAAACTTCTACCATATCTTTCAGATCTCAACCTCTCAACCTTTACACTTCAATGGTTTTTCTCCTAACTCTCCAGTAGACTACAGTCTTTCAGATGGATCTCTTCCTGCTCCCCTTTCCCACCTATCCAATATGGAGTCCCCCAGGGCTCTATACTGGGGCCACTTCTGTTCAATATCTTTACTAAGAATCTCCACACATACTAAAGCCACTCCTCCCTTACACAATATGCTTATGACTCAACACTTATCTCCTTCTCTGACTACATCTTTCATTTGCACACACTTACCCAAAATTAATTTCTCTCCTTTGAAAGATGGCTTACTGAAAACCAGTTCATCTTAAATCCAAATAAACCTAATCTCCTTCTCTTCCGTCCTATTCTCAAATCCACATTCACCATTTCATCACTTAACAACACCACCAGCAAAGCAGAACCTCACACTAAGATTCTTGGTACCATAATCAATGATCAATTAAAATTTTACCTACACATCCATCAGTGTATTAAAAAAAAAAACACACAAAAACCTGGGCTACTCTATAGAAATAAAAAATTCCTTGCATCAGACTTTAAACTTACTCTAGCTCAGGCAGTCATACTACCTTCTCTACTCTATGCTGCTCCTGTCCTCATTAACTTGCAATCCACATTACTCACCAACTTGAACAAACTTATAATAAAACTGCTAGGTTCACCACCAACCAACCCTACAACTCACACCACTGTCTTACACTAAAGAAACTACATCTGTTAGAATTTCCCAAACAATTCTACTTTCACAGCTATGTAACTCACACTCCATACTCTACAAGCCTACTGCCTGCCCCCCTCTCTCTCCTCCCTAGTATCCTGCTACACCCCTAATTCGTCACCCTGCAGCTCCAGCCAACATATCCTTGATATCTATAAACCCAATAAAAACAAATTCCTGTACAAGAATTCAGTGTCTCTGGCCTGGATCAAATTCCCTTCCAATGTAAGAAACATTACACAGGTAAACCACTTAAAAAAAAAGAGCTAAAACACTACCTAAAAACTCAAATAGAACATTTCAAAACTTGATGGATTTACAGTTGAATAGCTGCTGAAAGATTTACTAATGGTCATGCCCCTGACAAGACCCTACTTAATCCCCTCCGTTTAACTTTTACAGACAACTTTCTGACTCCATACAGCTTTTACTTTTTTCACTCTATTTCCAGCATCTGGAAACTTTATCTTCTACTTCAATACCTAATTGTCTTCTTACAGATGCCATCCATTTATATTGTACTTACTAATAGTAATTTGCTTGTAAGAACAACTGCATTATGTACTCTCTCAAATGGAATAGTGTTACTGTGCTTGTAATAACATCTGTATATACTTATTCTCTCTATTTTTTCAACATTCTTTTAACACCTACCTTGTACCAGATTATCTCTACTGCCATAACTACTTCTTTATGCTATATGTACTATCAATTTTTTTTCTTTATTGAATTGTTAAATTGTTAGCTGATTATTGTCTGTGTTAAATCTCAAACTGTATGATAATTACTGTTTGTATTTACACTGGAGCATTTCTCCTCGGGTCTCTACTGAAAATGGGCCTCTGGCTCAATTGGACCAACCAGGTAACAAATGTCAAATAAATAAATAAATATGCAAAACTTCTCAAAAATTGTTCCAATCATTATTTTAATGTTAAATTAATTTAACAGGAATAGCAACAGTTAATAGGCCAAGATGGGATTGTTTTGCCATTGTCTCATAAACAACAACATTCATAAGCAGACTTAAGTGGTTCCAGTAGTCTATTTTAGAAATTGTTGCAGTTTTGGTCATTTCTAACTGCTAATGGTAATTAGTGACAGGTTGATGGAAAGAAAGGCCTTATAAGAGTTATTGATTTTGATCCTGTGATTTTAATCAATGCATGCTAGTTAATAAAGCTATTTTATAGTCTAGAGGTGGGGAAAGGACAGCTGTTCATAGGTTCATAGGTTCATAATTGTGTACTAGGCTAATGGCCCTGTAGACTTTACAAGCCGGCCCATAGGATTATCCTGGCATTGTGCCACTCAACCTTAGTTCCCAGTGCATCTGTCAAGTAGAGCCGCTGGAGTGATCCTCGGGGTGAATTTTCAATTTCCCATCCACTCATCAAGATTTCTCTGTTTGACATGTGTGGGCAGTCTATATGTATAAGTTTAAGGGTCCAAATAGCTAAAAGATGAGTAGCTGGAGGGGGGGGGCATGGCCAAGATGGTGAGTGGATAACAGCACTGTTTTTTAGCTCTGCTTCATTTTAACATATCTGACAGGTTTGTTAATAAAGAAACTCAAATAGAACATTTCAAAACTTGATGGATTTACAGTGGAACAGCTGCTGAAAGATTTATTACAAAAAATAACAACTCTGAAACTCTTTTTATTGCTTTTTCCTGTTAAGAAACATTGAAAGAGCTAATTGTCTCAGGATGAGCCACTCTAAACCCAGTGCACATGACAGTACTGTGAAAAAAGACATAAAGGCTATACTAAGTAACATAAGTAAGTTACCTGTAAAGATAATTTAGAAAGCAATATGGACCATTTTAAAGAGGAATGCAAAAAAAAAAAAAATAAGTTGAAGTGCTGAGTAAATCTCCTAAACAACAATCATCACAAATCTCGATCATAGAAGAGGCTTTGTCTGATTTTGATGGAAGATTACTTGAAAATGAGAAGAACACTGAATTTCTTCTGAAACAAAACAGCTTATTCCAGGATAAAATAGAAGACTTACCCTGGGATTCATGAAGCTTGCTCCAGGTGCAGGCATAGTGTCGGCTTTCTAACACCAAATATGGCCGCCGAGCGATCCAGGTACAAGCTGTTCCCATGTGCACTACCTGCGTATGCTAAGCCCGCACAAATCCAGGGCCCTGTAAGCCAATTACCCCATGTGCAGCAGTGTAGCATGCAAATGAAGGTATGTAGTGATCCAGGAAGTGGTGCAGGCATAGAGTAAGCATGCAGAAATGTAAACCATAGAAAACGGTTTATATTTTTGCAAACATAAAATCGGAGCCATGACAGCCGACCAAACACATGTATTATATTGTTAATATATGCCAATGGCTAAATATATAGCCATTGGCATAAAAAAATGTACAAAGTATAAAATTAACATTTAATATATATAGTCGCACTATCGCAACGTGGAAGTGCAGGGCAGCAGCGTGCAAAGGGGATCACAAGGAAAATATAAAAATATAGAATAAAACTGAAATGTAACACATATCTTGATTTCCCCATAATAGTCAATGGCAGGCATGCTACACCATACTATGAAGCAATGGTTGCTAAGGGGCTGTGACAGTGTTATGCGTGGTAGCTAGGAATTAGTAGGCAATGCCATGCAAATGAGAGGAGTAATAGTGAATCACAGATTCACCGCTGGTGTAAGGATGCACGTCACAGCGTAGCATTATAACACCGAGGTGTGCCCTTGAGATAAAGATGACATCAAGAGAGGGGTGTGTTGCCATTGCTGCAAGCACATTGGAGCATTACTAAACCAGTTTGCCCCTAGCTAGGCAAAGCTGCAGGATAAAGGTGTGTTGAACTGGCCATAACTTTGCTTAGCTGTGAATACATAAGGTAACCGAGAATGCATGTGAATGTAGATGAAACCGCGCGTAAACCCAGTAAATGGATTTGCACGACATGTACTGCAGCTGAAAGAGGAAGGATATAGGAAAGAAATAAGGAAATGCTGCAGCAGGGAAAATGGAGTACAAATGACTAATTAACACCTAGGAGCCTACAGTGGGCCATTGACAACAGCTAACAAGGCTGCAAGCAGCTACCTGCAGAACAGGAAAGGGGAGGAGCTGTACTGTAAAGAAAACAGTGAAGTGTCAAAGCAGAACAAAGTCGATTTGCAGTATATCAGGCACAAGATACGTTTTGCCATGACTGGGTAGGGAAAGTACAAAACAAGATAGATGGCAGGTGGATGCATGCCTGATAATAGGAGGGGATCCAGGTTTAAAAGGGAATTAAAGGGCAACAGATTAATCAAGACAGGCAAGCATATTTCCACAGAAAAAGGCACCACACTTGCAGTACTCATTGTAAAACCCATAATTAAGACACGCTGCAGCTGGTATAGATCATACACACCCAATGACATCAGCAGCATTCATAGCACAATAGTATAAAGTGTGAAAGCACCTCACACACATTTGTATATTCCCTTACAGTCTGCATCAGTGGTGTATACAGACAGGGAACTTTTAGTATGAACATGTTAGGGGCTGCCATGGAGGATGATGCATATGACCACCTCAGGCACCAGAGGAGAAAGAGAGTGTTCAGACCCAGAGCAACCTACCAGGGGCTACATGATCTAGAGATAGTAGAGCATTACAGGGTGGACAGGGACATCCTACAGCAACTTCTGGAGCTGTGCCGGCCATGCCTCAGAGCCAGAACAAACAGGGGGGAACCTATCCCAGTGGATACGAAGGTATTTGTAATTCTGGGAATACTAGCTACAGGTACCTTTCAAAGACCAACTGGGGATATCATGGGGATCTCACAGGCATCAGCATCCATGGTACTACACCAGTTCCTGGATGCCATGTTACCACATGCCAATGAGCACATATACCTTCCCCAAATGCAGGAGGAGTTGGCCAGCAATATGCGTCTCTTCCACCATGTGGCAGAATACCCAGAGGTACTGGGTGCAATAGACTGCATGCACATACACATCAAGTCACCATCCGGTGAGCAGGGTAGGTGCTACATAAACCACAAGGGATACCCCTCCATCAACTGCCAGGTCATGTGCAATGCCCAGGGCATTATCATGGATGTGTGTGCTGGCAGCCCTGGAAGCTATCACGACTCCCACATCTGGCATGCCTCACAGCTGTATCAGTTATTTGCCAGGGGGGACATCCCAAATGGCCATCTGCTGGGGATGCTGGCTATGCACTGGAACTGTGGATGATGACTCCCATCAGAAATGCACACACACTCATGCAGGAATACCATAATGAGGCACACACACAAACCAGAATCATCATAGAGTGTGTGTTTGAAATGTTGAAATCATGGTTCCATTGCTTGGACATATCTGGTGGAGCCTTGCAGTAATCTCCAGGCACATGTGCCCACATCTTCATAGTATGTGCCATGCTACACAATATGATCCTGCGGAAACAGCTGCAGCAGGGACAGAATGGTGAAGGCCCTCACAGCCCACCACCATTGCCAAGGGCCCCACAGGCACAGAGGCACTCAGACCATGAACACCCTAAGCCAGACCCAGTAGGCAGATGGAGGTGTGCCCAGTATGCCCATGCCTTGGCAAGGAGGGAACATATAGCACACACACTGACAGTGTAGGCATATAGGGACTGACACCTTTCTCCACCTGCGCACACAGTAAAAATGGATGGCACACACACATGATTACCTGCAAATTGTCATCTATAGGCAGTCTACTGTGTGCATCCAACAAATGCAGCCCTCAACTATTGTGCACACAACTGCCATTGGCACAAGGTAAGTCAACACCTGAACAGTAAATTAAGCTATCAGCATGTGCTGATACTGTATGTATAGGCTCATAGGTAGGTACTTGGCCAACTGCCCAAGGCCATTCATAAGGCCAGCCAAAATGTGTCGGCTTTTGCCACCCCATTGATTCATTCACTGTCCCTCTGTGGAGCAGAGCCAATGGTGGGATCCCTCAGGTGCATCTACTGTTCCCCATCCACTCTTCAAGGTTACTCTTGCAGAATGTTAGTGAAGGGCTCAGTTTAATGTAGTTAGGGATGTTGTTCCAAAGTATGGGGAGTGTCTGTGACAGGAATCCGTATCTCCAGCATCATACAGTTATTGTTGTGGCAAGGTTCAGCTCACTACAGTGTGTGGCTCACTGTGACATGGATTCCCATAGGTGGAGCATATCCATTAAACCTGAGTTTGACATGGCTGTGTTGGCCAGCAGAGATCATCTCTGGGTAAATGAGATGCCATTGAGTAAAGCATGAGTTTATTCAGTCTGGCTGCATAGGGCATATGTTGGAGGCCAGTAATCCCCTTGGTGAGGTACATTTGTGGGCCTCCCAGCTGTTGGAAGTGTCTTTTGAGGTACATCCCAAATGGGTTATTATACCCTATGATGGGACTGATGAGTGATGAGTAAAGGGGCACTATAACTCCAGTATGTCTAGATGGGAACCCTTTAGTAATCAAATGGCCTATATAGAAGGATGTCCTAACTACTTTGGAGATATGATTGTCAAAGGGCAGATTACTATCTTCCTTAGTACCGAGATACCCCATTACCTTGTCCGTATTAAAGTGGCTGCCACTTGTGTTAATATGTGGGTGCTTAATATTCCACAATGGAAAGACCATGCAGTTAGTGTCACTTAGCTGGAGGCCATGACTTTGACACTCTGTGTTGGTCTCTGTGAGGCCCCATGAGGGATGTCTGTGTCAGCTGGACTATCAATCATGGCTCGCAGTTCGCAGTCATTGCCAAACATGGTCTGCCGTAGTCCACCTGTGTTTGCCTGTACCTCTGAGAAGTATATGCCAAACAGTAGGGCTCCCAGGACTGAGTCCTGTGGGACACCAGTTGTGACTGGCCAAGAGTTGGACCTGGAGACCACTAGTTGTACCATGTGGATTCTGTGTGTAAGCCCATTGGCAACCCAACCTGTGATGTATGGGTGTATGTACAGGCTGGTGTGTTTATCAATAATACCTGAGTGGGGCATGGTGTCAAAAGCCTTGGTGAGGTCCAGGTAGTATGTGTGAACCCCCTCTCCCATCATCTAACATCTTGGTGACTGTATGTAAGACATTAAACAGGTTCAGTAGGCATGAACTGCACTCAACCAAGCTGACCTTGGTTGGGTCACATGTTCGGAGGTTACCAATGTCTTTGTTAATGAGTGCCATGAGGATGAGATCCATACCATTGCAGACCAGGCTAGTCAGTCTTATGGGGTGGTAGTTACCATGGTCAGTTGTGATTCCACCTTGATGGAGTGGAATAACCGTTGCCAAGTGCCATTGTATGGGCATGTAGCCTGTGTAGAGGCTGAGGTTGGAAAGCTTAATTAGGTGGGGGGTCAGGTTGTCTTGTACAGTTTGCAAGATGCAGTCTGGGACAACATCCGCCTCCATTGATGCTGTGTTCTGCTGTTAGAGAGGGCCATTTCCACCTGTGTGTCTCTGATGTGTGGGATCATGTACCTTTCGGGTAGTGTTGTGGGCTCTTTAAGGGGTGAAGTATGCACTGAATGTATCTGCCAGGATGTTGGCAATATCGGTAGGGTCAGCATATTTTGTGCTATATTTCACCGGCACAGTGCAATTCTGTGTGTCACCACTTAGATCCTTGCCATAGCCACAGAAGGCTTTGTGGTTATCTTTCAAATCCTTATGTATTTTCCTGCTGATGTTAGCCTTGGATGATGTCATGAGGGACCTACGTATCATACTAATAGTGGTCACGGATGTCTGCCCTTTATGGGATTTGCTGTTTGTCTGGAACACTGTCCTACATCTGTAGTATAGCCTGTTTATTGCAGAGGTTCACCAGACTGGTGTCCTTGTCTAGGAGGAGTGAGTCTTGGTTTACCAGTGATGGCATGATCCATACATCCATGTAGGTGCTTATAGAGTGCATTTGTAAATATGTCTATATCTTGAGCAGTGTTTCCCCTTAGTGTGGGGGCTGCAAAACCCCCACTCCTGTCACTAGTAGTGTAAATTTAGCTGTAGGAAAGGTAAACACTGTGGTTTCCATGGGTGGGGGAGATGTGTGGGTGTGGAAACAGTGAATAGTTCATGGTCTGATCTAACCAGTGACCGGTTAACCTCCACTGTGGTGCACCTGTTGCCCATGTTGGTGATGACCACTTCTAGTATGTTTCCACCCCTCGTTATGGAGGTTACCACCTGATACAGGGCATATGAGGTGATAAATTCCAGGAAGTGCTGGGCCTGGAAGTGAGTACTGGAGTAATTTTCCCAGTTAATCATATGGTAGTTGACATTGACCAATGCCAGGATGTGTGTTAGGACTGTCATGTTCTCCACTGTCTCCAGGTAGGTTTAGTGGTGGTCCTGTGCATGGAGGGTGATTCGTAGCAGGCCACAGTTTACATTGCAGTTGTGGCTGATGTTAGCTGCACATGGATGATCTCAGAGGTATCATGCTGCCCCACTAACCTGGAGGTGTAGGTATCCCTGATGAATATGGATACACCCCTCCATGTCTGTGTCAGTCCATGTTCTGTGGCTGAAATGTGTGGTATGGGTTGTAGTCTGGTAGTGCCAGTGTGCTCTCAGAAGTCTTAAGACAGGTCTCAGTTACTGCACAAATGTTGACGTTGTCCATCCTGAGGAGTGCTGGGAGTGCATGCATGTTGTGATCACAACCCCTGGTATTGAGTAGCATAACCCTCATTGATTCTGCTATTGTGCTGTTTACGGAGCTGGTATTCACCTTCGAGACTCTCCTAAAAAAGGCACCATGGGGGCGCCAATAACCTTGGCTAGTATTCCAAAGACTAAGGCTGACACATAAGCCGGTATGGTATTGTTGCATGCATGTTTCCATCTGTGCTTGTTTCTCATCTCTCCTGTAGGTAACCTACTGGTAAGCAATATAAAGCCTTAAACTTATACAAGTCTTCTAGCTTCCAAGATAAACTTTTGGAGTGACTAAGTATCAGTGTTCTGTATGTTCTTGCTGTACTTAACTGTTTCCTGACTACATGGTGATTTCTCACTGTATATTGTGATCTGAAAGTCTGTTTATTCACATATTATGGCTGTGATGGTCTGCACTTTAGAGGTTTACAGATAGCCTACTACCTA
This sequence comes from Protopterus annectens, assembly GCF_019279795.1. NCBI lineage: Eukaryota > Metazoa > Chordata > Ceratodontiformes > Protopteridae > Protopterus > Protopterus annectens. The sequence goes on from NC_056726.1 coordinate 707,503,329, forward strand.
TCTCCCAAGGGCAATTAAAAGCATAGCTACAGTGTGTTGGCTTTCTCTGCACCATTGATGTAGTAACTGAGCCTCTGTCAAGCATAGCCATATATATATATATATATATATATATATATATATATATATATATATAGAGAGAGAGAGAGAGAGAGAGAGAGATGCATAGAGACATGTCGATATATACAGATCTACATATATATGTAGATATATGGATAGGTGAAAAACATCTACACATCCATGGAGGTACAGATAAACATTTGCAATAATATATATATATCTATATACATACACACACACACACACACACACACACACACACACACACACACACACACACACACACACACACATATATATATATATATATATATATACACACACACATACATAGATGTGTGTAGATAGCATCTGAAGTTTTCATATCTGAGTATGACATGGACCATAGCAATAACACATTCCACCCCCCCCCAAAAAAAAAAAACAATATGAACATAACATATGAAGAGTATATGCCAATACACTATTACAAATATGTTCTAGGGACACAATCACCAACACAACTGCAATAACTGCAAATATCCATGACAGAAATACACAGACAGCTTTCATTTTGCAAAACTTTATTTCATTCCGATGTATTGCCAAAATGATTCAAGGACTAACAGTACCTGCATTCTATACAGGAAGCATTTAACAGTGCCTTCTTCAATCATCCTGCATTTACCATAGTATTAGTCCACTAAGGGATAGGTGTTCACATAGGGAAAGAACACCCACACACATAGAGACATTGTATAAAAGGGGTTCCTACACACCTGCATGTGCTATGTACACCCACCAACATCTACCCCACAACCAAAATAATTACATCAATACATACTGTCATACCATAACCAATTATTCAACTACTGTACAACATCTGCTGAATCATTAACATACCTTGGACACAGACACACTAACATGGTCCTATGTGAAATAGTTGCTGTTATACAATTGAACAGCTGCTGATGTTACAGGGTTTGTATGAACTAATCCCGTTTCAGAGGGTTGAAAGGTGTGTACACCAAGAAGTGTTACTGAGTACTGATTATCAGCACAGTATGATACACATTAACACCAAACTAAATATGTCTGATAAGCACACTGTAAACCCCCTAACATTATATGCATAGCTATGCAGTCTTGAGCTGGTCAAACATCCTGGGCCAGACTGAAACATATGCTGAAGTATTAGGTACAGACAAACCCTGCACAAGCAGCAATGTTCAGAAATATAACAGCAGTACTCACATTTAGACCAAATCCTCTAGGCATTACACACACTATATTACTGTTCGTCTCCATACAGCTGTTGCAATAGATTCCAAACAACACTTCCATACTGTCTTCCTCATGAGTAAGGCAAAGGGACAACACCCTAGTGGAGTACTCAATTATCTTCCACTGTTGCCATGGTATTGGCTAAGGCAGTAGCAGCGCAGCTGATGTGCATGCAATTAGCTACTTAGGAACACCAATTGGTTATCGGGATAGCACATGTTACTGATCTGTAACTATAAAAGGTTGCCTTGACACACATTCAAACCATCTGTATCTACCTGTAGGACAGTACAAAACACTGAAAGACAAACCGAAAACGAGTATTTTACTAGTTGATAACACCTTCAATTACTAAAAAGGTGTGTATAACATGTAGTATGTCTGTGTATGTAGTACCTGTTCTGGAAGAATTACAGTATAATCAATGCATATAGTGGAAATAGCTATCTTGTAGCAATGTATTGTTGAGCAGTAGTAATGCTTGTATTCTATGTGTGTACTGCTGTATGTCACAAGGAAAACTCCTCATACACCACAAGGGATGATATGGGTTTGGAACTCACCAATTCGCTTCCAGCCACTGTCAGTATCAGGATTGGTCCAACAAGTATGTGCTATAACAGGGGATAATATATGTCGATATATTGTAACAGTCGACATATGTATGGGTGTATAAGTAAGATGTACATGTCAAAGGTGGGCTTACAGTGCAAATATGGTTTGCATTGTGGGATATTGTGCCAATAACTGTGTAATTACAGTATTTTAGGCAGATCTGTATTCCATTCTGCATAGCATTTCTGTTATGTTATGCAAACAGTAGTTATGTCTATTGGCAATTACAATACTCAATAACAGGATACATATCACTTGTATTCATCTGACAGTTTAGCAGCATGATAGCAAAGATAATTGGAAGAACTAGGTAACTATCCATGCACATAACACATGCAATATCCACCTCTCTAGTATTGTTTACAAGCAATAACAGCTGTGCATGTGTACAAGTTATGCAAATGTGTAGTGACCCTTATTACAGGGCTGGACCTCTCTAGTATCATTTGCAAGCAATAACAGCTGTGCATGTGTACATGTTATGCAAATGTGTAGTGACCCTTGTTACAGGGCTGGGACAAATGGCTATGTGCACACCTACATAGAGTGGATATTGAGAGTAGAGACACACTGGTTGAACTACCAGGTTTGTGTAGCCTAACCTCTCATTGCCAACCTAACAGCCACTTGCATATACTGTATGTAAGGTAGTACACAGTACTGGTAATGAAACAGGTTGCATATCATCTTTAACTCCAGTGTAACATCTGCAGTAGGAGTGTAAGATGCAGGACACTGCTGCCCATGTGTAATAGCCACTTCATAGGTGATGGCTTACACTATCTGATTATATCCTGATCATGTTGATAGTGGCATCAGAGTCTATTGATACATGACTCTGTTTGGAGAGTGTGATAGGATACAGATATATCGCCGTTACATTGATGATCTCTTTTTTCTTTGACAAGGTAGCTATGAAGATTTTGAAATGTTAGTTTCTGACTTAAATAATTCTACTGACTTCATAAAGTTCACCATCAGTGGTTTTGGTTGCAGTCTCAACTTTTTGGATTTGAATTTGACATTTGACTTTCAGTCCAAACAGTTCATTAGTAGCATTTATAGAAAGCCAGTGTTTGCTAACCAATATCTACATAGAGACAGCCTCCATCCTCCTCATATGAAAAAGGGTGTTGTTAAAGGACAACTAATTAGACTTAGCAGATTAACTACATTAGACACTGACTTTACAAAAGAAATGGAGATTTTAAGAAATGTATTTGAGGCTAGAGGTTATGACAGATTATGGCTGAAGCAAATAGAAAATGAAGTTCTAAAGTTAAGAGATGGGAAGGCAAGTCCAGTTTTGAAAGGTCACACCCAACTTGAAGCATTTAATGAAGGACAGGGTATCAGTGACCACTCTAAGAATTTGAACAATAGCTTTACTTGTTCATTTCCACTCCCTATAGTTAATGAGATGTGGACAGTTAGAAAAATTATAGTTGACAATTGGAAAATTGTACTAGGTAATGTTGATTTAGCCAAGATTATAGGACTGCGACCCCTGTTCACTTATAAAAAAGTTGCAAACATTAAGAGTTTATTAGAACAAGGTTGCAACAAAAAAACTGACACAAAAAGTGCACTCATTCAGAAAAAAGGTAGTTATTCTTGTAATTCTTGTAGACAGTCTAGGTACATCAGTAACACGTCTTCAGTGGAATTTAGTCACATAAAAATAACTTTTTGGGTCAAAGGATATTACACTTGTCAAAGTGAAATGGTAGTATATGATGCACAATGTTTATCCTGCCCAAGTCTTTACATAGGAAAGACTACTAGGTGTTTAAAAAGACACATTTATGAACATCTTTTAGCAATTAAGAAAAAAGAACAAACCAATGCTTTGGCAAAGCATACTGGTATCTGTATTGACTTCAAAAAATTTGTTTTTTCAGTGATAGACACTGTTAGTCAATAAACTTTTTCAGGTGATTATAAAACCTGGTTAGAATGTAAAGAATCTCTATGGCAAAATTACTTGGGTGCAGATATTGCACCAGGTCTAAATGACACCATTAACTTAAAGTGCTTTTTGCAAACCAAGTTGCAAAGCTTTTTAAAACTTCATTTTATGATACTTATTAGAATGTACTAAAAACTTTTTAATTATGTTTTCTATTTCTATGATTTCCACTATATGGATTTTTGTATGTATTTTTTTTTACATTTACAGAAATTAGCTTTCTTTTTAATTATGATTATTCAGTCATGTGACTGCTAATTAAGTATTTAAATGCTGTTTTAGGGTGGTTAGAGTGTTTTTCTGATGAAGTTCACAGCATATTAAAGTGAATGAAAGTGCTGACCTGTGGTGTCCATGTCTTTTGGTCTTGGTTTGGAGCAGTTTCTTTGTTTTCCAATGATATGATAGGTGTCATGGGTGATCAGTAGAGAGGGAATATTACCTCTGTTAACATAGATATCATACCTTATGTACTGTTAGCATGCTATCTGCCATGTGCATGTGTGTAATGACTGTAGCCACCTGTATGTAGAAAAGATAACAAAAGCTAAGGTAATGTCATTTATGTTGCATGAGTGTGGGATTTACATATCCAGGGCAGGTACAGTTAGGTCATATCCAACCATGAGGGTGTTGTTTATGGGTGTACAGCAACAGTCGACTGTGTTAATGCTGACAACATCTGAGGAACCCTGGTATGTGTACAACTGAGCTGGTTACAAACATAGGTATTATTGCATTGCATAACATATTATGCAGCTGTGTCTGCACATGGGTACTTTGCACAGTTTATGTAGGCCTAGGTACAGTCCACCAATCAAAGGTTATCTGGTGGTCTACCATACTATGACATACCACATATGGATGTTTGTTGGTAGTCTGGGGACAAGGTGGTGGATGTATATGAGGATACAACCTAGAATGCAGCGTTTGCCACTGTCACCTGTACCTGACTCATCTGTGATAAATTATGTTGGAGTAGTGATCTTTACATGTGAGTAGCCTTTATGAATAAGTGGACACCACCTGGAATGGTCCATACCAGTGTTATGGCCCACATGTCTGGATCTGAGTTATATGGTGGCAGTGCAATTATGCACTACAGAGCCTTCAGCCAGGTGTTCCTCACTGCACAGATGTCAGTATTCCCCATTGTAGGTTCTACATTGAGCAAATGGATTGCTAAAGCCATACATCTAGCACTGGTTAGCATAAACATCCAATGCAATTGTCTTGTAGGTGTCAGGGTGTTACTTCTGTGTGTAGGACATTTGCCTTGGAATGCGACTATATAGGTAAATATGACCTAGGTATTATCCACACTCACTTGAAACTTGAATGCATGTACTCTGTGTTGAAGGCTTGTCATTCAGTCATGACAGCCCAGAATGACAGACACTGGACAACCTCATAATAACAGCAGGACATTGGCTCATTGTTTGGTCTAACAGTTGCCACTCGTAGCATGACATCACTGCGAGTGGCAGTAATGTGCTTGGTAGCAAATGCCACATGTAAGGTGATGGACAGCAACAGACATTGTGTATATAACCAATGTGCGATATACTTAGTGTAGCAGACCTGCTAATAATGACAACTACTAACACAGCCGGGAGAGGTCATCTTGACACATGCACCTCAGTACCATTACACAATGTGGCTCACACTTTATGCTTGCACATGCCACTGTTCCAAGTATAATGCCACTGTCCACAACCTGCTATCAATGTATGCCTTTCAGGGCAGCAAGGTGTGTGACACATGCTGTAGGTAGCATCTGCCTGTGTGTGCCAGTTAATCTATTGTCTGTCACATCCACACATGCACGATTGTGTATACTTAACATATATATGTCAGTACCTCATGTACATGTATGCATGTGTATCACACAGCACAGACACAGATATATTATTTACAGGCCACATACAGGTATCTGGTAGTAAACCAGTATGATGCGCATATATACTGACAGGTAAGATGTACATAGCTGTAAACCTGTGTGTTTACAATAGGAGTCCATTACAACGTGTTCTGTACATGTAAGTGTATGAGCATGCACACTGTGGCCTTCTGGTTAGAATTGGAGTGCATCCCAAACAGCCCTGTGCTACTAAGTGTATGAGCGTACCCACTGCCACCTTGTGTAATTTGAGTCAGTGCATCCAACAAGCCCTTTGTTGCTAAGTGTATGAGCATGCCCACTATAACCCTGTGCAGTTGTAGTCATAGTGCATCCCAAATGGCCCTGTGCTACTAAGTGCATGAGCATGCCCACTGTCACCTTGGGTAATTGGAGTCAATGCATCCAAACAAGTTCTGTGATTCTATGTGTATGAGCATGACCACTGTAATCCTGTATAGTGATAGTAGTTGTCCATTCTACAGATGGGCATACTCCAGTTCAGGTTCCTGTTGTGCTACAACTATACCTCTCAGGCCTACCTATGTACTACCTGCAGATGATGTGTCTTGTTTGTGCATATAGGTTGTAATGGACACCTACTTTAAACACACAGGTTTACAGCTATGCACTTCATGACTGTCAGTATCCCTGTTGCAGTCCTCAGTCTTGGAAGGGCATTCTAACTGCCTTCAAATGTGTAATCTCTGTGGTGCATCATGTAACTGCGTAGTACTGTAATAGTGATCTGTAGATAGGCAGGAGGTCTGATACCACCACTCGCGACTGTGTGCGTGTGTATGTGTTTGTGTCTGTGTCAGCAAATGGCTGAGTGTGTTTGTGTGTGTGTCAGCAAATGGCTAAGTGTGTGTGTATTTGTGTCTGCATCCTGTCATGACAGTGGGTTTTGCTGCATTCCTAAGAGATACCTCCTTTTGCAGTGGCCTTTATCCTTGTCAACTGCTAAACCTCTCTTCCCCCTCCCCCCTCCCCACTGCAAGTAATCAGTCCTGTGATATCACCCAGCTCAGAAGTAGAATCAGAGTAAGTGTAATTGCATGTGTTCTGTGGCACATATCCCAACTGCATACCACTATACTAGTTGCCTTTACATAGGCAAGACATGTATGCACAATATTGGCAAGTGTGTGCATGTTTCTTTGTGTGACTACCCTGTAGCCAGGCATAGACATGTGTAATGTCTTTCATCATGCTGCACACCATGGTAGCCATCTGTGGTGACCAGTGTCTATAAAGTATTACATAGTTAGGAATGGTAAAGAATATACAGTCAAGAACGACTACAGTTGGGTATGTTATTTTCCTGTGCCACTGTCTAGCAGTGACACAGAAGTGGTTGCCGGGGTGTAAGTCCATACCCATCATTCCCCCACCCAAACTCCACAATCCCCAGGGTAGATTACATTAGCCATCATTACCCACCCCAAACTCCACATTCACAACAACCCATCCCTTCTCTGATGAACTGATTAAGATTTAAATGTTATAAAACAAGAGATGCCTCTGTTTTGTGTACATGTCAGTTTTTTTGGAACCCTTCTGTGTCACAAAGGTTGTTCAGACATGCATATATATATATATATATATATATATATATATATATATATATATTTATTTATATATATGTATATGTGTGTACACATCCTGTAGGTGTATATATATATATATATATATATATATATATATATATATATATATATATATATATATATGTAGTTATGACAGTTGTACAGATGCAGACTTGTCTTTGTTGTTTCACAGAGTACAGTACATTCAAGGATACTGTACATATGTACACAAAGTGACTGTACCATTTGTTTTCAGTACTGTGGTATTCCTGTAGTAAGATGTGCATTATAAAATCCATGTGACATGTATACAACCCACATGCTTAGTGGTAAGTCCAGTGACCTCAGTGTGCATGGTCCAGGGCTCAGGACCTGCAAGCCTTGTCGATACTGTCAATTAGGACTGAATAGGACACTTTTAAGCAGTTGCAAGTGGGTGTAAATGTGTTTTTGTGACAGTAAGCAGCGGGTACATGCAGGTAACAGGCATGTACAACTCGCAGTACACTTGAAATGCCCTTCTTTGGCAATCCTGCTGATGTCACCCACATATGAATACACCTCTGGGACTGCTGTAACTGCATAATGCTGTAGTGTGATAAACTAGTTTGGTAGGTGTTCTAATCTCAGACAGGCCAACTCTGTGTGTGTGTCTATCTGCCTGAGAAAGAAACAAAGCTTTTTAGAGTATGCACACTCTTTACAATTCACATACTCACCTTTGGCAATCCTGCTAATGTCATCCACCTAGAAATACACCTCTGGGACTGCTGTAATCTAGTAATCTCCATAGTGCGTGCTGTAACTGCGTAATGCTGTAGTGTGATAAACTAGTTAGGTAGGGGTTCTATTCCAAAACAGGCGAAATGTATGTGTGTCTGCCTGAGAAAGACAATTCACATAACCACCTTTGGCAATCCTGCTGATGTCACCCACCTAGTAATACACCTCTGGGGCTGCTGTAACCCAGTAATCTCCGTAGAGCATGCTGTAACTGTGTAATTCTGTAGTGTGATAAATTAATTAAGTAGGGGTTCTATTCCAAGACATGGTAGTTGTGTGTGTGACAGTCAGAGCCTGTGTGGAGGTGGCTGTGAGTGTCTAACCCCTGGACATGTTGGGGAGGGGATTTTGTAGTTTTCCTATATGGCGTCCGTATTATATGTCACAATGTCCACCTCACGAGGAGTACAGATGTCAATCAGCCAAGAATCTGTGTTGGCAAGCCATACCCCTGCATCTGGCAAAAGGCCTGGTGAACAAAGTATGCAACCCTACTATTACCCAGAATACGTTCTGAACCCATGTGTCATACACAAACACATTTGCCTAGAATATCCCACTATGTTGCTCGTATCCTGCAGATTGATGACAGATAGTAGGCATGGTGTGATTGCAGTGGGCTGCAAAGGGCATGGTACCCCGTCCATCAGTACAATAGGCACATAATTGCAGATGATGTGCCTTCACTATGTTCTGCACTGGATGCCTGCAACATATGTGGTACCATCAAATGTGATCCACAAAGGCCATACAATGCCTTACACACATGCCCTGTATGGACATATGTCACTGACACCAGGGAATACCAGTATCATGCTATCAATGCAGGTGCAGGGTCAACCTGCTGCCTATAAGCAGGTTCTGCCACACCAGGCCTGTATTGGCATATCTGATGATAACAGTCTGTGTACACAACATGTGCCAGCCAAACCAGGTACACTTGTACATGTCACTGTACATTATTGTGGGACATGCACATCCCAGGCAATGTCCATGTTAAGGACTATCAAACACAGACATGGCATGCATTGCAAAGCAATGGCCATACACAATGGTAACCAGGATGACAAGACGGTTTATACAATACCCATCTTTGTGGGACATTGCAGACACTACACCCCTGAACCATACTGCACACCATTGTCGGGTGGTGTGATGCCAAGGATTACCCATCACCCAGCCTTGTGCAGCCATCATGCACAGCCAACCACTACACACCCATGAAGCAATGCACACATGCATGTCAGTACTGGCACCTTGTGTCTGCATGTGGTGTATGATGCTCCCAACCAAAGTCACACCCAGTATAACTCCCACTGGCATACCAACTGATGTCAAATATGTTCACATACCCTAGCCCATAGAACCTCCGGATATTTCCTGTGGTGCATGTAGTACCTGTGCATTACTGCAGTGTGGCAAACTAAGTAGTTAGGAAGGGTATTTGTGAGCATGGTAAAGTGTGGCAATGTGTCTGAGTCCCTTAGAGAGTGTGATCATGTTGACAATGACATCCGTTCATGTGGACAGCCATGTGTGCTACACCTAATATATGTCTACCATATCTCTGTTGCAGATGTCGCTCACCAGCACACATATATGTTCTTACAGCACACCAAAATGTCAGCTTTGTGGCACATGGAGTAACTGGATGCACTTGTAATAATAATGGCTAATCAGTCAGGGGTTTGAACCCCTGTGCTGGTAGGTGTGTAACAGATGATGCTTAGGTTTTAGTCTCCAAGCCCTTCTCTGATGTACTATGCCTCTGTCTGTCCCTCCCACACACTCTGTGGTGGATGTGGATTTGTAAACCTGCTCAGCAGCAGTTTGTGTTTTGTAAGTGATGGTCATGATCAGCTGATTGCTTCTGCACCTATTGCAGTCCTCCTCTAGCTGATTGCATGTGGAATAGCTGTGGTGATGTTCTTGTAGCCAATCACATGGAAACACAGTACAATATCTAGGAACATCATTTTGGTGTTTGCCCATGACAGTCACTGTGAGTGGATCCTGGATCTGGTGTTTGGTAAACGGCATCACAGATGATATCTGGATATTTTTCAAACAACATATACAGTGGAAAATAGCAGAAAGATAGAAGGGTGATGTGCCAGACATGACTACAGAATGTAAGTGTAGCTATGCTTCATTGAGACTACTGCCAGTTTAACAAGTTGTGTGTGGTAATGGCTATTCAGCATGTTTTAAAACTGACAAGACAGTGCTCTGTTTGTGAGGAAACCCCAATCTTTAGGGCCATCTGTGGACTGATCAGTGTGTGGAACCATTTGTTTCCTGTGTTACTCACTGAACACACATCTGTGAACTGCAGAAGCATAGTGTGAGGATTGCATTCAGTACATGGTTTTAGTGATGAGAGTTACTGCAATCGCATCCCTGATTGGACGTATGTCACATGAAACAGTGGTATGACAGTCACTGTCTGAGGTTCTCACAGTGACATGCCAATAATGGGCCACTGTTCATAGCTGCAGTTACAAGTCTTCTACACTTTGTAAAGATGTCATGCAGTATATATGCATGTGTTGTGCTCCCTCTGCAAATGTATACCATCTGTTGTGTTGGGTTGATGGTCATATCTATGCATGCTGTTATAAGTAATCCTGAATGCTGTTGACTATTACTAAGCCATATCTGTGTCAAAACTGCAACACCATAGGCTGTATGGGATTGGAGGTCCTGGCAGAACCTCCTGTCCCACTTCAGCTGGCTATGTCACCAGGCACCAGCACATCTGGGGCCCAGCCTTGGACCTCCATCTCTGTTGGCTCTGCACCACCTTCTGTTGGAACCGCCACTGAGGATGGGGCTTGTCCCCCCTTGGAGCAGGTCCAGACAGGAACTTGTCCAATGTCGTACAGTCCTGGACATGGTGCGTAGGGGGCTCAATAAGGGGTTTCAAAGCCAGATTCGCCAGCTCAAGGGCAGAGTGTCACATTTAGAGGGTGAGTCTGCCCCTCCTAGACAGCTCCCAGCACAGCCACCTCTGCGGCTGTTTTGGTGCAGTGTTGGCTGCCCATGGCTGGGGACCTCTGTCCCACTGTTTCCATCTGGGGGCTCATGGGATTTTGACTGCTGAACACCCCTCCCTGTCCAAAGTGCATCCCGCCACATGTGTCATATACTGACTCTGTATGCCGTCTTGTCTGTTATCCTACCCAACCTATCCTCCATGAGCATACGTACTCTCCTTTCCCCACATCCCACTCTCACCCTACGGAAACAAAAGGCAAATCTGTTCCTAGAACAACATTTGCCCCATACATAGCTGCCCATTTCACACACGTGTCCACTGGATACATGTAACCTTTTTAATTTGTATCACAACATACTCCAGTTGTCCTCACCCCTGTCTCTCAGGCACATGATCCTGGTATGCAGATGACTCCTAAAGGTTCCAGGTACACATGATGCAGGTGACCCCATTGTACACACGACACTACCGGTCCCTCTATGGTTACCCCATTTACCTTTTTGATGATGATGATGTCGCACACAACACCTTGCAAGAGTACTGTTCTCACGTAATGATTGGACAGGAATTGTTGTGTTAATGTAAATAAAATGCACAGAGTGATGTATTTGGACAATGTACAAATGTTTGCGTGTATTAATTACACGTCTGTCTGAGGGAGTCTTGATATTACATAGGACAACACCACTACATAATACAGGCATTGCTGGTGTTTCCCTTTTCATTCCTTTTTAATGCTGTGTTGTCACATAGGATGTTCTTGAGATATATATATATATATATATATATATATATATATATATATATATATATATATATATATATATATATCTATATATATATATATATATATATATATATATGTGTGTGTGTGTGTGTATGTATCTATATCTGGACATAAACAAACACACATACATCTACATGATGGAATACATGTCCTATACTGTTGAATGACTGTGCTGGATGATATGTTTGTGATAACACCCAGTGTCTGTATATCTGTCATGGCTTAGTGGTAAATTACATTGGCTGTGATGTGCAGGGTCCTGGTTTCAAGCCTTGCAGAGGCCATTTATTTTGTTGCTGGGCAGAACAAGGCCATTGGATATGGAGTTATTAAGGCACATTAAAGCAGTTGTGAGCGGGAGTGCATGGGTTTGCGCGGAGCTAAGCAATGCTAACCTCCAGTTACAGTTTCTTACACTCAGTTAGCCTCTACATTGCTTAACCAGTGTGATACTTGCATACCGGCAGTCAAATAGGCTTACACCCGCTTGCTCCCGCACTTGCAAATGCACTGCTTTTGGTGTTTGCATCTGACACTCACACCCCTGGGTTGGAGTGAGGACTACGATATTACCTTGTGATGCCTATTACATCGGATTACATGCCTACAGTATCGGGAATGGCTGCCCATTAGGCGTAAGCATGTCGTTCAACTGTGTAGAATCCACTGCCTGTCAAGAGATTGATTCATACTATTGGTGTGTTCCTCTTACAATCTGCACCTGTCTGGCTAATACATGGGAAATGACGCCATTCAATACAAACAAGTAATTGGGTTTTGGAACCCAAATTCTTCAGCTGAGTCATGCTACTGCATACCTATTATTCTATCATCTTTCTAAGGTTGTAAGTGCAATATGTGCTTTCTGTCCCTATCAGACCTCTCAAACGACTGGGGACAAATATAAATCAGGGACAAGTCATGACAACATCAGGGGACACATTTAAAATATTACTGCTATTAACCAGACACATTGACAGAGCATATGAATTAATACACATTTTCTGAGGTAAATGATGTTTATAACTCTTAACTGTTGTCATTATTCATTACTTGTAACTCACCACCTTTCCTCCAAAAGTCACTAGTTTTAGGAGGGATTAAGTGGGACAGAGTTAGAATTTGAGTCAAAATCAGGGACGTCCCTGGAAATCAGGGACAGTTGAGTGGTATGGTCCCTATTTGTTCCCCCAATGGTTTATGTCCTGTCCAGTGGATTTGCTCTTAGGGGTTGAGAGGTATGGGTGTCAGCTATGCCCATTTTGGAATATTACTTACATCCCCGGGGTGGTCCTAATACAACTGCACCAGCCAACACCTGCACGCCTAGGCCCATAATTGCATACCCATAGTTCCCCCACCTGCCCCTCCTCTACAGCACTCATCCTTACTGTGGGTGCAGGTGGGGTATAAACACACCACTACACACTGCCCACTCTCCGCCTGTCAGGACACATGTTGCACGTTGTGTCGACCCATGGGTTATCAGGCTTGCACAATCTACTGGTCCGTGTACGTCTGCAGCCTGGTTTGATGAATCATTACAGGGACTGTCTACGATGATCAGTAATTTTTGGGTGTCCCACAAGGGACATTTATGTCTTTGTTTTAAGATTAGGCCTGGCATGTCTCTCCCACTGGTAGTATCCTGCCGGTGGTGTGGGAAGTAGTGGTGTGTTTAATTTTATTGTGTGTCTGTATGTTTCACCAGCCTAGCTGGGGGGTGTTTGATGCTACGTGTTACACGTTTGTTGATTGGACCCCTCACCCCCATATGCATGGTCTGTGAACATATGTAATTCATAACTGCTGTATCATATCTTAGCTATAAACATGTGTATATTTGAAGTCACATATATATATTTATATATATATATTTATATATATATATATATATATATATATATATATATATATATATATATATATATTACTATATACAGATATATCTGTATATGTATGCATACATGTATATATTTATATATTGCTGTCTATATATCTAACAACATATCAGTTTATAGGTGCCTGCATATGTATATAGCTGTATGTGGGTATGTATATGTATTCTGTCTCTGTATGTATACATTTATACTATGGAGAGGGAGAGGTATATCTCTATGTCACTATGGGTAGATATACACACACATACCTCTACATGTATACATCTACATCTGGTTATTCTGTTCCTTGCCTTATAGATTACACTTTGCTGCAGTGGGACTCATAGTGGGTGTGGCTAATCATTGGGCGACGCCTCTGCCAAATGAACACATTTGCTTACATCCCTGGGGCTGTCCATATAGGCACACATCAGCCAACACCTGCAGACCTAGACCCATATCTAGCAACCCATAGTTCCCCAACCCGCACCTCCTCTACAGCACCCATCTGTACTCTGGGTCCTGGTCGGATCTGAACACACCACTACACGCTGCCCACTCTCCACTTCACTGGACCCATGTCATACATTGTCTCAACCCATGGGTCATCAGGCTTTCCCACCCTTGTATTCTGGGTATGTACACACTCCAGCCAGAATGTTCGGCGTATCACCTTCTTTTGGTCTTGTCAATTTTTGGGGAACCCCGCAAGGGACGCTCCTGTCTGTGTCCCAATATTAGATTTCACGGGTGTACTGTGTACTCCCCCAATTGTATCCTGCCTGTAGTCTGGGGAGCAGTGGACTATTTACATTGTTTGTGGATTTGTGTGCATGTTTCCTGTGTCTGGCTGAGGGGTGGAAGGTGGTCATGCTACGTGTTTCATGTTTCTTGCTTGGGCCTCTCACTTCCATTGGCAGAGCCTGTGAACATATGTCATTCTTGTGTGCTGTTTCCTATCATAGCTGTATATCTGTGTATATCTACACACACACACACACACACACACACACACACACACACACATACATACATATATATATATATATATATATATATATATATATATATATATATATATATATATATATATATATTTATATATATATATATATATATATATATATATATATATATATATATATATATATATATATATATATATATATATATATATATATATATATATATATATATATATATATATATATATATATATATATATGTATATATATATATATATATATATATATATATATATATATATATATATATATATATATATATGTGTGTGTGTGTGTGTGTCATTAAAGCAATGCATACCCCGAGCAAATGCACTTACACACACTTACTGGTGTTTATATATGCTTAAACCTGTTTACTAGTGCCTTATTCATTATGACACTGACACTTCACTCCAGTTCACTTTTAATTGTTATTTTGCAGGTTATACAGCGGACAGATGTAGAAATATGTTCGTGTACAGATTACCGATGGCAAATGGTATGTGATGCAGTGGAATTCAGAATGGGAATGTCTGTTCGTTAGGCGGTTGCTCTAACCAATACACTATTGCTGTGCTGCCTCATTTGCATATATACCCATATACCCATGACTCCTGGTTCCCCAAACACCCACCCCAATGCCTCACTAACACTGCAGTCATCCATTCTCCAGTTGGATCTGCAGTGTATCCACACCACTACACATTGGCCACTTCCTACTCCTGTAGACCCATCCCATCGGTTGACTCACTCCACATATCCTCAGAACTCCCAGACTTTTAGTCCACAAACATTGGTGACATGAGCAACCAAAAGGAGACTATTTGCAATTTTTTGTTTTGTCCCACATGGGCATGCCTTTATGTCAAGATTAGACTCTATACTTCATTACATCCTTACTCCCGTTAACATGACACTACAAAAAATTAATAAGTATGACTATTTGTAACACACACGTTACACATGAGAGCCTAATTATGCATGTGTTCGGCGTATTTCTTTTACAAATAGACCGGTTTAGTAATTGGTGTTGCCTTAGCAGGCAGATCACAGGAATGATTCCATGTGTGAGAAAGTCCTCACATTTGATTTTTTCAGCACAGCACTGACATCGGACATTGTACACATTTCTGCATTTTAGCAGTTTCGTCCCTTCCCTCATATGCACAACCTATTATTCTATCTACTGTCGAGGTTTGTAAAGGCACATTCATGTTATTTATGTCTGCAAATGGAATGAATGTATTGCAGAGAATGTACTTCTACATATAGATGTCTGCATGTGTGTATGCATATATATTTATAATGAACTCGCTGACCTCCATGAGGCGGTCCTATTAGAACTAACCCATCCAACCCTGGCACGCCTGGATCCATAATTTCATACCAATAGTTCCTCCACCACACCCGAGTTCAACATACACGCGTACCATCCATTGTCCAGTTGCTATCGCAGCCATGACACACCTCCACACAATGCCCTCTCCCGAGTGTTAGGGGCTCTACACGTATGTTGTCCCAACCCATGTATTCTCAGGCTCTCCCACCATTTAGTCCTTGAACATACCTGCCCTTGCTTGTGTAATGGTCGGATAGCCAAACATTCTATCAATGTTTGGGTAGTCCCATCAGGGACTACCCTCTGACTGTAAAGTAGACTTAGCAGATCAACAATGTTACTCCCACTGGTAATATCCTGCCTGTGGTGTGAGTAGCAGTGCTTTGCTCACTCCTGCCCAGCTGGATATGACATACGCTGACAGCGCTATATAATACTGGGGTTGCTGTTGATTCTCTTGTCATTCCTTTTGTATGCTTTATTGTTACATCGTTTATATGTATAGATATATATATATATATATATATATATATATATATATATATATATATATATATATATATATATATATATATATATATATATATATATATATATATATATATATATATAGATATAGATATAGATATTATATATCTGTACATACTTATATACATTTCCTATGCTGGGCCCTGCTTACACCCATGCAAGCACACTCAGACTTGCTTACTGGTACTTATATATGTTTACTGCTGCTTAGTTGTACTTACACCTGCTTACTAGTGCCTTATTCATTATAACAGTGCCACTTTGATTGAATGACATTTAGTTAAATATCTCATGTGATACTCTTATGTCGGTTTTACAGCAAAACGACATTCATTCCACATGGAAAATGATATGTGCTACTGTTGGGCTCGAACAGTGAATGCCTGTTCGTTAGGCAGATGTTCTAAACACTACACTATTGACGTTTACATTGATTCTGCATGTTTTTCTCTATCTGAATGATTTTGATGTGTGAGCTATGCTCGGTGGAGGGCAGCGACGCAAACACGCTATGCTTTGCTTACACCTTCGATATTGCAGCAATACAAATGTATAATAGGGACATGGGGAATCTAATTGTGAAAGTTCTAGGGACGGGGCTCACCATTCCCCTATATGTTTGTGTGCTTACTACTTTGATTTTATTTCACTGTCTGTGGACACTCTTGTATGATTAGCATACCTTTTGGTATCCAGGACACCAAATTACTGATTTACTATTAGAGACGGGTTCTAATAGTAAGCATAGTAGGTTGTGCAACTGTTGGTGCATGTTTACGACTCCGTAGAGCACTTGTACATGCCCCTTGCACTCGCACACAGTTTCTGTGCATGTCAATGGTGCGGCGGTGCGCCCTCATACATATTCATATGGTGCTGCTGCACCATCTGTAATGAGGATGCTTGGCGCAAGGCTAAAACCGTCCTTCCGCCGAGCTTCTTGAATCCTGGGGACAAAGTACAGATCTACAAGGAATAAAATCAGGATTTGTGTGATTCCTGGAAAAGAAGAGGGAGACAATATGATTCAATTCATTAATACCTGGCTGCCTAAAACGTTGAACCTGCAAGAAGCTTTTTCCTCTGGCATTGAAAGGATACATAGATCACTTTCTAACTCATCTTTAAAAAAACACTTTCACCAAGGTCAGTGATTGTAAGATTTTTCTTGAGTCAAGATAAGGATTTAGTCTTAAAAGCTGCATGGACTAATCATCCATTTAAAATTAAAGGAAATACTATAAGCTTTGACAGTAACTGGTCTACATTAGTCATGCCCAAGAGAAAAGCATGCATGCTACTTGTTAAAAGTTTAAAGAAAAACAATATTAAAGCACAAATCTTATTTCCAGCAAAAGTAAGGATTCATCTTCCTTAAGGAAAGAATATTAACACCTCAGAAGAAGCAATGGATGTTACCCAGAAAATAAAATTCTAAAAAAAAAATAAATGGACTTGAATCGATCAACTTCTTTGAAGAGAAATGCAACAAGAGATGGATAGTTAATAAAAGACAAAAGCAGTAAAAAGTGAAGGACAAAATAAAATCAATGTATTTCATGGTTATGAATTCTTATTAATTTAAATAAGTGATTGAATACTTATGAACAGGTGTTGCATATTACTGTTTACAAGGTAAATAATTTCTTTCTTTCTTTCTTTCTTTCTTTCTTTCTTTCTTTCTTTCTTTCTTTCTTTCTCTCTCTTTCTTTCTTTCCCTACTTCAATTGGTTACTAGTTCCCTTTCTGAAGTATTAGAGTTTGATTATTGTTCTATATAAGACATTAAAGCCACTTATTTTCATCATCTTAGTAAAAGTTAATCATTATTATGATGAAGCATATGTTAGGTGGCAAACTTTCTGATAACTTGGCATAGTTGAGTAATGCACTATTGCATATAATACAAGATGAACCAACTGACACTAAATCGGTATGTTAAGTTACATTCTGGGTTCTTAAAATGGTCTAGTGGTTTTCAACTGATAATACACTTGCTATGCAATAGCACCCAGGAAAGACATGCTATCTTATAAATATATATTATACATATATAAAACTAGTGGGCTGATATAAAAAAATAGAGTAACACTCACACTTTTGCAAGTTAAACCTGGCTCACACATAACTGCCATCCCTTTAATGCAACTTTATATGTTATGTCTCCTTTAAAAATGACAGTCTGTTCTTTGTTAAACATCTCATGCAAATATTGCTTACTCAATCATTAAATAGGTTCATAGGTTCATAGGTTCATACTAGGCTATCTGCCCTAGGGCATTTATAAGCCTAGCCAGAATGTGTTTGGCTTTCGCCACCCATTTTAAATTAATTTTGCTATGCCCTTTTTTGAGGTTAGTATACTGTGCCTCTGTCTAACAGTGACACAGAAGTGACACCCGGGGTAAACCTACGATCTCCCATCCACTCATCAAGATTCCTCTTGAAGAGAGTCAATGAGGGACTCTGCCTAACCTGGACTGGGATTTTATTCCAGAGTGAAGGGAGCCTCTGGGTTATGAATCTGTCCCTTCAGCATGTCCTATTTATTTCAGTGCTGAGGTTCAAGTCTCTCAAGCGTGTAGCTCGATGGGATTTGGATTTTCTGAGGTGCAGCATGTCCATTAATTCCAGGTTGGACATGGCTTTATACGTCAGGCACAGATCGCCTCTGTTATTTCTTTGAGTGCAATGGCCTTTTAGATGTTGGGATACTTTCAGATGGTTTTTTTTTTGGTGGATTGGGGGGGGGTTAAGGGATTGATGTGTGGTGTGGAGTTGGCTTGGCTTCACTTGAGAGCATTTTTGTGTGAATTGCAACTGATGTATGCTCATTTTCAAGCCCTTATGAAAATCAGCCTGAAACAACTTGGAATCATGAGTACTTTTGTGATGCTGTGAGAGTTCTAAAATTCTTAGAACTGTCCAGGTTACTTCTTCCTGTCTAAAAGTAAATAATCATAATATTTTGAATCATATGCTAAGATGTCAGTGAATACAAGTTAGATAATAAGCAGAAGATAATGAATTGTACTCTAAACCACTGTCAGTTATTAAATTCATCTGAATGCTTGCTACTGATAGTATTCTTGACATGCAATAGCACCCAGAAAAGTTATACTATGCTATAAAAAGTAGAAAACATATAATATAGTTTCTTACATATATAAAAGTTATTATTGGAATGTTAGCAAATAATTAGAGTAACATTCACACTTTTGCAAGTTAAACCTGGATCTCACATAACTGTCATTCTTTTAATGCACATTTATATTCTATGTCTCCTTTAAAAATGTCAGTTTGCTTTATATCAAACATCTCATACAAATAGTGCTCACTGAATCATTAAATGTTATTTATTTAAATACAATAGCTTTTTAGTTTTTAACATAATTTGAAATTTTTTTTGTTTGTTTTTTTAGTGGTTTGGAAGGGCTTGAGGGATTGATGTATGACGTAGAGGTGGCTTGAATTTACTAGTGACTGATTTGTATGAACTGTAGCTGATGAACTGTTCATTTGCAAGCCTTTGTCATGAGGATCAGCTTGAAGAAGCTTAATTAGATCCATGAACACTTTTGTGATGCTGCAAGAGTTCTAAAATTCTAAGAGGTGTCCACATTTACTTCCTACCTAAAAGTAAATAATCATAATATTTTGAATCATATGCTAAGATGTCAATGAATACAAGTTAAATGATAAGCAAAATACAATGAAGTACATTCTAAACCACTATCAGTTATTAAATAGTTCTGAATGCTTGCAGTATACCAAAAGGATAGTTAGTATAAGAGCCTATAGAATCACACTTTTGATAAAAAATTTAGGATTGTGTTTCACTCTTTAATGATACAAAACTTAATATCTCCAAATAATTTATTATGGATGGTTTGAATCTTAAAAGGGAAGATTTTTCAGATATTTGTTCAGATACTATTAGACAAAAAATATGACTGATTCTGACAGTAATATTAGAGCAAACAGTATAAAATATATAAGGATAAATATAAATGTTCTAGTATATCACACTCTACAGTAGGATTATATCTAAAAATATAAAACCTGGGAATATTCCAATAGTAAAAGACATAGTATACAAACAGACATAGGAGATAAGAATACATAAATATGTATATAGTTAAAGAATATAAATATATCTACAAGAGTGAGAGGTTGGTATAGTGGGTAAGGTGATCATGTTTCAGGCACAAGGTGCAGGGTTTGATTCTCACATGGGGTAATTGCAAGTATTTGGAATAGCTCACAAGAAGAGTAAGCCTGATACTAATTCATGAACTTATGATCCCACGAACAACTTTACACATAGTAAATAAAATAGAAAAAATATAAAATCATCTGACTTATAATTATGAAAATAAATCCCCTCCTCCCTATTGTAGACGAGAGAGTAATTTGAAGTACATGGAAAGATGTTTATAGAGTTATTCAGTTTGGTCAACTTATGATAATGATTCTGAACACTTGTTTAATTTTTCTTACTCATAATAACTCACTGATGGTTTTCTTTAAGATGATGCATACTAGAAAGATGAGGCACATTAATATGAAACAGAAGCGTGAGCCATGCTTTGTTAGTCTAATGGAGTGTTTAAGAAGTAGTTTGTTTACCTTCTTCATCAAACTAGGAATACATTTTCCATGGTAGAATGTTTTAGGGTTATATCTTTAGGTACTTTTTTTATTGGTTTCAAAAGTTTTATCCATATATGACTATTTCATATTGTTATATATAAAGTATATAATAAGTTCTGTACACTTGTTTTTTTCTCTGCCTTATATGAATGTCTGATTTTAAATGCATATAATTTAATATTAATGAATTAAATAATCCAATAAAGAGGGGGTGTCTGTTCAAATACTTGCAATTACTTAAAGCTCAAACAGTATTTCTACAGGAAACACATTTACTTAATAAAGACGTAAATAAACTTTCATTAAATAATTATTTGGTTTTAGCAGGTTCTGGCTTTTCAGCTAAAAGAAAAGCCACCCTCATTTTATGGAAGTAATGTCTACAGTAAAATATACCTGTGTTGATAAAAATGGTATGTTAAGTATTGTTATAACTGAGTGGAACAGAAAATATACATTGGTGAACTCTTAATAGATTACAGGGTTTGGAGCTAAAGATTAAAAAATTACTTAGACACCATAGCCTCTTACATGAACGATGAAGTCATAATGGCTGGTGATTTTAACTGTATTTTATCAAAGATTCTACTAAAGATAGAAAGATGAGAATCACATCTTTAGCCAAACACGTAACACATTTCGTAAATCTAATGAATTTAAAGGATATATATTAGCTAAGGAAAACAAACTCACTTAAATTTACCCATTATTCATATAGATATGGAACACAAACAAATATTGATAAAATGTTTGTCTCAAAGAGTCTGTTATCACATTTCAGAGAAGTTTCCATAGTTTTGCGTCCATTATTGGACCATAGTGCTATAATCTTTAATATTATTTTAAAAACTGACAATCTAATGCATAACAGGAGATTACCAGCATACATTATTAAAATAAAATGACTCAAGGATCGGTATGTTAAAGAGATCACAAATTTCCTAGAAATAAACATGAATGGTGCAGCAACTGACATTGTCCTGTGGGATTCACTGAAGGCTTATTTAAAGGGAAGAGTTACAAGCTGGTATATCAGTAAAACAAGAAAATGAGACAAAGACTTGAATACACTACAGGGAAAATAGACACACTAAAGTTAAATTGAAAACCAAATGACATTATTAGTCAGTCTGAACTTACAAACTTAAATGCAAAATATGTTGAAATTCTAAATCATAAAGTTTCAATACACCTGGAAAAACTTAAACTTCAGGCATATTCAATAAACCCTTTAAGCTCGCATAAACTTGCTGTTACATCAAAGAAAGTGAATAAACTAAATAATATCAAAGCAACTGTAATACATAATAATAAAAAAGAAAAGAAAGGAGATAGTAAAGGTTTTCTTGAGGGCTTTAAAATATTTATGAAAATATGAATAATAATACAAAAACCTTAGATAATGATGATATGGTTGAAACTTTTTTCATGTAAAATGCAAATAATAAATTAACAAGTCAATACATAAAAAAGTGACAGACCATTCACATTAACAGAAATAAAATATCAAATAAAATAGTTTAAAAAATAAGGCACTGGTCTTAGATGGTCTTATACCAAAACTATATAAAATACTACTGACTGTAAAGTAGACTTAGCAGATCAACAATGTTACTCCCACTGGTAATATCCTGCCTGTGGTGTGAGTAGCAGTGTTTCTCCTGCCTCACTCTCCCATATGAGGCAGTTAAAATATTAGATTGGGTTTATAGAGAAATAAAAAGAACTGCTGAGTCCCTCCAGCATTGAAATATTCCCTTAGATCAC
This sequence comes from Protopterus annectens, assembly GCF_019279795.1. Taxonomy (NCBI): domain Eukaryota; kingdom Metazoa; phylum Chordata; order Ceratodontiformes; family Protopteridae; genus Protopterus; species Protopterus annectens. The sequence goes on from NC_056726.1 coordinate 707,526,464, forward strand.
CTATTTTAAAACAAGATAAGGATCATACAAAGTGTTAATCATACAGACACATTTCACTTTTAAATGTGGTGTAAAGATGTTCACGTCCATTTCCGCTAACAGAATTAATATACTTATACCTAAACTAATTAACAATGATCAAACTGTGTTTATTTTAAATAGTCAAGTACAAGATAATATAATAGGAATGCATACATTAATAAACTATGCAAACAAAAGTAAAAAATAACATTCTATCATTAGTCTTGATTTAGATAAGGCTTTTTTTCAGTTAATTGGTCGTATTTGGTTAAAACTCTTAAAGTGTATAATTTTTCACCTGAGCTACTTGCATTAATTTCTAAGTTATGTAAAAACTCTTATGCTTATGTTAAAATAGGTTCTTTTCTTTCTAATTCCTTTAAATTACAAAAAGGCAGAAAATAAAGCTGTCCATTATCACCGTTACTTTTTGTATTAATGTAGCTATAGAAATATTTGCTAATTGCATTAGATCCAATAAGAACATTAATGGTATAAAAATAAAAGAAGATTTTAAACTAAAGATCCAACTCTTTGTGGATGATAGTTTACTAACAATAGGAAATATAGAAAATTCATTAGACCACATAATTAGTTCTATGAGTCAGTTTGAAGAAATCTCAAACTTAAGATTTAATCATAATTAAATGAGTAAATTATTAATTAATAAAATTAAAAAAAAAACATAAAAAATATTCTAAATTCAATTGGACTAGCAATCAAATAAAATACATTGGTATAACCATTATATCTAATAGTAAAGAAATTATACAAACAAACTTCCAACAGGTTGTTGATAAAATTTAAAATTTAGTCACAAATTGGAACAAAATCTTTTTTATATACCATAGAAGAACTATTAATGCTTATTAAGAGGGTAATTATCCCTAAAATATTATTTGTTTTACAATCTTTAGTACTATCTCCACAAAAGAAAATTTATGAAGAAGATAAATAATATTCTTCTTAAACATTTGTGGCATTCCAATAAACCAAGAGTTTCCTTTGACTGGCACAGAAAAGGTTGGGATAATGGTGCAATAGGATTCCCTGATATTCAATTGTATGCTACTTCAACAATTGTAAAAGTTATAGCATTGTAAATAAATTCATTTTATGATTAAAAATGGAAAGAAATACATCAAAAATATTATTAGCAAATAAATATATCACAACCAGTCCTAAACAAGTATAACCTAATAGTGTTATATGGTTATTAAATGATTTTTGTGTAAATGGTATTACACTGTCTTCTCAAATTCCCTACTTAACTAGCATCCAATCCTTTTTCCAAAAGTTCACATATTCAAACCATTGTATTAAAGACTTAATATTTTCTATGTTTCCAGTTGCATATACAAATTACTGCTAAAAACTCATGCCATCAACAAAATGCTAGCATTGAAACAACCAAATAATTAAATTTATTGGCATCAATTCTTAAATGGTATATATATATATATATATATATATATATATATATATATATATATATATATATAGTCCAAATACAATCAAGATTCTGAGACTTTGTGAACACAGAGGTAAATAAGATATTTAACCTAGATAAGAAATCATTCCCAAAATTATTGGAATTCTTAATAAATATTAATAATAATGCAATGAAAAATAAATCATACTCGTCCCAAATTTATAAAATTCTTAAAATTAGATTTCACATATTTAGACAATTCCTATTGGATCTACTCCTCAGAAATTGATAATGAATGCTTTTCTGATGAATACAAGAAACTAATATTGCAATCTACAGATAAAACTACATCTTCATTATATTGGAACATTTTCACTTGGACATTTTTACACAGAGCTTGTGTCCCTCCGAACAAAATTACAGTTATGTATAAATCAAATATAATTAAATTCTGAAGATGTGATTCTGAAATAATAGCTGATTGGACATATATGTAATATGAATGTGAAGTCATCTCCCCTATTTAGAAAGGACATTAACGACTTTAATCAAGGTCTATGATGAGATAGATGTAATATTTCTAAATCTTTAATTTTATTTAATGCTACAATTCCTGAGATAATTCCAAAAACCCAAGTCCCTCTTCTTTGGTCTATTCTTGCTATAGCCAGAAAAGTAATTATTAAAATTGGAAAAGTAAAGTTACCCCCTCTAATGTTGAATTTATTATTATGACAAAAATTGCTTGGTTTATTCTTTTAATTTAATTTTGTTAATTTTATAGGATACAGATTTGCACAGCTCGTTTGATGTTATATTAATAAGGACATAATGAATAGTGAAGTCAGCTAACGGTAGTACTTTACTTATTTAGGTAGAGTGATTATCTGTGTGTTTTAGAAAATGCTAGCATTTTGTAATAGTCCTGATAGTTTGTATATTTAAGTATATATTTATACTAGTTTATTTTCAATTTTGGATTGTTTCATGTTTCACATAGGTTGCTTGTTGGTAATTCAGGTTAAATAAGACTAGTAAAATTAAAATGTGAATGTGTCTTTAAATTCTGTTAACAGCTTTAATGTTCACATGTTTAAATCCGGGCCTTTGCTGCATAATCATGCACACTGAGGACGCCTTGAGCGAAACCAGCCACCGGTCTGTGTTTTTGTTGGGCGGGTTGCCTAATAAACTTCTCTTCACTTTGGCTTGATGGATTTATTTTGAGTGCTGGAAATGCTTTTGGGTTTTGTATTGCTGGATTCCGAGCACCATTTATGTTCTGTGCACTTTTCGTGTGAAGGTGTATAGATATATATATATATATATATATATATATATATATATATATATTCTGAGACTTTGTGAACACAGAGGTAAATAAGATATTTAACCTAGATAAGAAATCATTCCCAAAATTATTGGAATTCTTAATAAATATTAATAATAATGCAATGAAAAATAAATCATACTCGTCCCAAATTTATAAAATTCTTAAATTAGATTTCACATATTTAGACAATTCCTACTGGATCTACTCCTCAGAAATTGATAATGAATGCTTTTCTGATGAATGCAAGACACTAATATTGCAATCTACAGATAAAACTACATCTTCATTATATTGGAACATTTTCACTTGGACATTTTTACACAGAGCTTGTGTCCCTCTGAACAAAATTACAGTTATGTATAAATCAAATATAATTAAATGCTGAAGATGTGATTCTGAAATAATAGCTGATTGGACATATATGTAATATGAATGTGAAGTCATCTCCCCTATTTAGAAAGGACATTAACAACTTTAATCAAGGTCTATGGTGAGATAGATGTAATATTTCTAAATCTTTAATTTTATTTAATGCTACAATTCCTGAGATAATTCCAAAAACCCAAGTCCCTTTTCTTTGGTCTATTCTTGCTATAGCCAGAAAAGTAATTACTAAAATTGGAAAAGTAAAGTTACCCCCTCTAGTGTTGAATTTATTATTATGACAAAAATTGCTTGCAGTGGTGAATTGCATACTATAAAGATGAGAACATCTAGTATTACACATTCATATAAATCTTGGCTTAAACTTAAAGACTTGCTTGAAAAATATTAATTGTTGTTGATGTATAACTTTGATGTATTTTTTCAGCTGTGGACCTATGTGAATTATCTGTTTTTTAATTGATTGATTTATTTATTGTTTCAAAACCAAATTAAAAAAATTAAAAAGATGAGTAGCTATGGCTGTAAACTTCATAGTTCCCATTCTTGGTCCCTTTCTTTATTTACTTATTCAGAGCAGATAATATCAGTTCATATTCACTCCCTTTTAAAAATCTTTGCTCTCCAAGGATATTTTCTACCCTATATGGCATAGAGAAAGTTAAGATGATATAAGAGGCAACATGTTTCCTAAAAAAGGGCTTCAGTAAGTGTAGATTAGAGTGTGTGCATGTACCTTTAAGAAGCATTTCCAGATGCAGCACATGCATATAAATACTGAGCACGTGCAGGCAGTAGTGCCATTTTGGGAAAACAGACAGAGTATTAGCATGTATGAGTGTGGTAGCCAGTCTGTTTATAAGTTTAATCACAAAAAAAGCACAGCACACTACTATAAACTATGCAAACATCTTTCCCCCTTGTTTTTCCCAAAAACCCTGCACCACCGGTGTATACACATGGGGAAATTTTACAAAACGAAAGCAAGAGAAAAAATGTTAGGGGCTGCATTTGCTATAACAAACCAGCATATGCAAGGAGCTGAGGGTGGTGAAGATGTGAATGCTGCTGAGCAACCCACAGTGAGGAGACAGAGAAGAGTGTACTGACCCAGGGTAACCTACCAAGGACTACATGAGCTGGAGATAGTGGAGCACTATAGCGTGTACAGGGACCTCCTACAACAAATTTTTGAGCTGTGACGGCCCCGCCTCACACATGGAACTAACAGAGGGAACCCATCCCAGTGGATACCAAGGTATGTGTAGGTCTAAGAATACTAGCTACAGGTACCTTCCAAAGGCCAACCGGGGATATTATGGGGATTTCACAGGCATCAGCATCCAGGGTACTCCATCAGTTCCTGGATGCCATGTCAGCACATGTTGTTGAGCATGTATATTTCCCCATCATCCGTGAGGAGTTGGCCAGCAATATGCATATCTTCCACCAGATAGCAGAATACCCTGAGGTAGTGTGTGCAATAGACTGCATGCACATATGCATTAAAGCACCACCAGGTGAGCAGGGTAGGGTCTACATCAACCACAAGGGCTTCCCCTCCATCAACTGCCAGGTCATGTGCAATGCCCAGGACTTAATAATGAATGTGTGTGCTGGCTGCCCTGGAAGCTACCACGATTCCCACATCTGGATTCTGATGCAGCTGTACCAGACATTTGCCAATGGGGACATCCCACATGGTCACCTATTGGGGAATGCTGGATACGGACTGGAGCCATGGCTGATGACACCCATCAGAAATGCACACGCACCCGAACAAGAACTCCATAATGACACACACGCACAAATATGAATCATAATAGTGCATGTGTTTGGGAAGCTCATGTCATGGTTCCAGTGCCTGGACACATTCGGTGGAGCCTTGCAGTACTCACTAACTACATGTACCCAAATTGTCCTTGTATGTGCCATGCTACACAATATGATCCTGTGGAAACAGCTGCAGCAGGAACAGCACAGGGCAGGGCCACACAGCCCCCCACCAGTGCCAAGGCCTGCACAGGCACAGAGTGACTCAGGGGAGGAACAACCTGAGCCTGCTCCAGTAGGCAGAAGGATGCATGCCCAATAAGCCCTGGCCTTGGCCAAGAGGCAACACATAGAATATGCACTGACACAGTAGGGACCCAGGGAATGACACCTCTCTCCAACTTGCACATACAGTAAAAAAGAGATGCCAAACATGACATTACCTGTGCTCAACCATGTATAGGGAGTGTACTATGTGCATCCGACATAGGCAGCTCTGCACCACTACCACCCTCAATACTGGGACACCCACAAAGTAAGTGACTCACACATGCCAGTTGGGGGGGGGCACATACCCAACAACAGTCACAGCCAGCAGGATAGGTGTAGACAAACACAAACAAGTGCTGTACTATGGCCTCTGAATGAGCCTCATGGGTAACCCCTACCCCAGCCCTACACAGACAGACTACAGCAGGCCAGCCAGTTGGATGTCAGTTGTGAAGGCTAGGAAGTCAGAAACTAATATGTAGGGAGTGAAAGCTACAATCTGTAGTACACTGGTATGCCTCTAGCCAGCACAATAGGTAAGACTACAGACTGAAATGGTGTACCCGACATACCAGTACAGTCCTAGCAACTGTGTTAAATTGTAAGGTGTGCCTCACCATCCCATGTACACTTATGGTAACAGTCAGGTGTGCCCCCCCACCCCTGTGTAGAAATGTAGAAACGGTTTGGTGTCTTGGTGTCCCCCCCCTGCTAAGCAGAAATGTAGCAGCAGTCAATGCTAAATGATTGATGTATACCCTGCAGACACAGCATGCTACCTGTCGGTGTACAGCACAAAGATCAGCACCGCAGTACAAACCACCTGGACTTGATCCACACATGCAATATAGATGGCCATACTGGGCATGCTCACACACAAACACAAGAAGGCCATGTCAACAAACAACAGTGGACCAGTCATATCTGGCAGTTGCAGTTCTCAGTGCAGACATGTCAGTATGCACCACTCCAGCCTTGCATACACAGTGGATAGGAATACAGACATATATGTAAGGACAACACACTATAATAAGCCAAAGGTAGACAGACATAGATGTGTTGAAGAGGGTGACCGTGACAAGGAGACATCTGGGCCTGTCCCACTCAGTACACAGCCAAAGCTCCCCAAACACGAGGTGCAGGTGTCACTCACTGCAGATACTAGCCACCAGTATTTGTCAGCATGATGGCATGTTGCACATGCCAGCTGTGAAACATGACTGTACAAGTAAGATGTCACCTAGTAGCTGTATACATGTACCTGTGGCATAAGACCCTGTGTGTACCCGCACGTGGCATGTCAACCCCAACATGAATGTGTTACGGCCCATGAACACACCGTCATCCCCATAGCAGTATCATGACAAGCCTGCTGAGGTCATCCAATGTGAAATGCACCTTTGTGGGAGCTGTATCTCAGTAATCCCCATGGTGCGTCCCATAACTGTGTACTGCTGTACTGATAAACTAGTTAGGTAGTAGTACTAATCCCAGACTTGGCAACTGTGTGAGTGTGTGTATCTGTGCGTGTCTCAGTCTCTGCCTGTGTAGGGAGAAATGCTTTCTAGGCTACTCACACTCAGTACAGTTCATATACACAACATTGGAAAGGCTGCAGATGTCACACACCTAGAAATACACCTCTGGGGAAATCATAGCCCAGTAATTTCCATAGCGTGCCTTGTAACTGCATACTGCCGTAGTGTGATAAAGTAGTGAGGTAGGTGTTTTAACCCCAGATATAGCAACTGTGTGTGTGTGTGTGTGTGTGTGTGTGTGTGTGTGTGTGTGTGTGTGTGTGTGTGTGTGTGTGTGCATGTGTGTGTGTGTGTGTGTGTGTGTGTGTGTGCCTGTGTGTGGTTGTGTATGTGTGTGTGTCTGCCTGAGTAAGGAGCAATGTTTTTAGGCCACTCACATCCCATACAATACACATACTTGACTTTGTCAAGGCTGTTGATGTCAATCACCTAGAAATACACCTCTGGGGAAACATCGCCCAGTAATCTTCGTAGTGCATCTTGTAACTGCGTACTGCTGTAGTGTGATAAAGTAGTGAGATAGGTGTTCTAGCCCCAGACCTGGAAACTGTGTGTGATGGGATGTGAATCTGTGTGTGTCTGACTGAGTAGAGAGCAATGTTTTTAGACCACTCATTCCCTGTACAATACATATGCTGATGTCACTCACCTAGAAATACACCTCTGGGGAAACCATCCCCAGTAATCTCCGTAACATGTCTTGTAACTGCATACTGCTGTAATGTGATAAAGTAGAAAGGTAGATGATCTAACCCCAGACCAGGCAACTGTGTCTATGTGTGTTGGTGTGCAAATCTGTGTGTGTGTCTGACTAAATAGAGAACAATGCTTTTTATGCCACTCACACCCCGTACGATACACATACTCGAATTTGGCAAGGCTGCTGAGGTCACACACCTAGAAATACACCTGTGGGAAAGTCATAGCCCAGTAATCTCTGCAGGGCGTCTTGTAACTGCGTACTGCTGTAGTGTGGTGTAGGACTGTGGTAGGGTTCCATCTCCACTCATGGCAGTTCTGGATGTTTTGTGTGTGTTGCAATGTCTGTCTATGGAGCAATGCATCATAGGCTATTCACTCGCAGTACATTTCAAATGCCCTACATTGCCAATCCTGCTGATGTCATTCATTGTGAAGTAACACTTTGGGGAGAAAGTTCTTTAGTAATGCCTGTGGTGTGGCCTATAACAGCTCTATGCTGTGGTGTGATATGGACCTTGATCAGGGGTTCTATACCCACACATGTCAGTTGTAGGTGTTATGTGAGTGTCTCACTGTCTGTGTAGGGAGCGATGCATTTTAGTCTACTCACTTGCAGTACAGTGGAAATGCCCTACTTTAGTAAACCTGCTGATGTCATTCAATGTGAAATACACCTTTGGGGAAAGAAGTATCTAGTAATCCCTGTGGTGTGCCCCATAACAGCTCCATGCTGTAGTATGATATAGACCTTGATCAGGGGTTCTATACCCACTCATGTCAGTTGTGGGTGGTTTGTGTGTGTTTCACTGGCTGTGTAGGGAGCAATGCATTTTAGGCTAGTCACTTGCAGTACAGTTGAAATTCCCTACTTTGGTAATTGTGCTGATGTCATTCACTATGGAATACACCTGTAGGGAAATAGCACTCCGGTAATGTTTGTGGAACTTACTGTAATGGCATAGTGCTGTAGTGTAATAAAATAGTTAGGTAGGGGTTCTACTCTCAGACTTGACAGGTGTGTGTGTGTGTGTTTGTAACCTGTATCCTGTGTAGAGGTGAGTGTGGGCATTGCAGGGGGTGGGGTTGCTAATTTATGTGACATCAAGGCCAGATAATCCAAGTTAGCAACCCCACTATTACCCAGAGCTCACATTCAACCCATGTGTCATATGAACACACATGCTTAGGCAGCATGCAATACATGGGTAGTACACTGCTTATTGGCCACTGATAGTAGCTATGCAGTGATAGCAGTGGGTTACAGAGGGCATGTCACCCTGCCCATCTGTCCAATATGCACGTACATGCAGACAGTGCACCTCTACCATGTTCCCCAATGGACACCTGCACCATCTGTGGTGCCTTCACATGTGACTCACAATGGACATACCATGCCTGACAACATGTCCTGCATGGACAGATGACACTGACATCAGGGAATGCTGTTGGCATGCCATCAATGTAGATGAAGGGTAAACCTGCTGCCCAGTTCCTGTCACAGGTGTGCAAGGCTGACACATCCGATGATAATCTGTGTTCACAACATGGGCCAGACACCCCAGGTACAGTTCCACATGTCATTGTACATGCATGTGGGAGGTGTGCACATCCCAGACACCATCCATGCCATGGACTAAGGAACACATACATGGCATCTGGTGTACAGCATTGGCCACACACAATAGTCACCCAGTTGACTGGATGGGGGATGCAATACCCACCTGTGTGGGGAAATGCAGTAACTACAAGCCTGAGCCACAATGCAGACCATTGTCATGTGGCCTGATGCCAAGGTATACCTATCGTCTACCCTTGTACAGCTTGCTGGCACAGTTGTCCACCAAACACCTGTGTAGATATGCACCCATGCATGTCAGAACTGGCACCCTGTGTGTTCATGTGTGTTTGTTGTATTGTGCGTATGTCCACATCCACAATCACTACAACCCTCCAGGGCATACTGAAGCATGCTGTCTGATGTGTGACATCTCCTCGTACCCTTTGCCCATACGGCCTCTGTATGACTCATGTGGTGCATGTGATACCTACACATTGATATGTTGTGGCAATCCCACTAGTAACGAGTTGCACTCCTGGCCCTGCCAAGTGTGTCAATGTGCGTGCGTCCTTGTGTGAGTGTGCCTGTGCTGATGCTGGCACCTGTACATGCAGGCAGGCATGTGTATGATACCTACCATATATCTACTGTATCCGTGTTGCAGATGTCACTCACCCTCACATATATGTTCTGAGTACTCCACAGCAGGTATCCCATGTGGTGCGTCCAATAACTGCATCGAACTGTGATAGCACTACATACTTGTCAGGGGTTTGATACCTTCTGCTGCTAGGTGTGTGTCACGAACATGCTTCAGTTTTACACTCCCACCTCTCCCTGACATGTATTTACCTCTGTCTGTCTCCCCCACTCCCTCACTGGTGGATGAGGGGACCCACATCTGCCTTGCTTAGGCAGCAGCATGTGTATTTTATGTGATTCTCATGATCAGCTGATGGTCACTGCAAGAATTGCAGCCCTCTCCTAGCTGATTGCATGTGGAACAGCTGTGGTAACAATCACATAGCCAATTGCAGGGAAACCCATTCCAATACCTAGGAACCTCATGGTGGTGTTGGGCCTTTTCAGTCACTATGAGCAGGAACAAGATCTGTTGTTTGGCAAACAGCATCCCAGATGGATTGTGGATACACCTCCAAAACCATACACTGTGGAAACAGGCCAACAAATAGGAGGGGGATGTGCCTGACCTGACTACAGACTGTAAGTGCTGCTATACTGCATTTAGAGTAATGTTGATTTAATAGTGTTTGTCAGGATATGCATGTCGTACATGTAGTAATACCTTCCATGTCAGTTCCATGTACATCAGGAATCCTCATCTGCAGGGACATCTGCAAACTGGACAGTGTTGTGCCTATGATTTCATGTGTTATCCACAGTGCATCCCTCTGTGAAATGCAGACAGTAGTGTGAGGATTGCAGTCTGTAGATGGTGAAGGCCGTGCCAGTTACTGACTTCATATCAATATATACAAACACTGTTACAATGGAAAATATGCAAGGTTATCACAGCAACATGTCTATACTGGTCCTGTGTATGTGCTGTCAGCCTCACCACTGTCAACGTATGTACCTATGGTGTGCATGAAGTCGTGCATATGTGCTGTATGCCATAAATAGTGTCATCATATCTGATAATAAGCCAGTGATATATCAGAGTGCTACACATGTCATGTACAGTAGGGGTTATATTTCATGACATAAGCTGGACATTCTGTGGATGTTTGTACAGTAGTGAGTTCTGTGTAGTGATGGTGAATGTCGGCAATGTGTGTATTGTTAATATGTACATTAGCCTGTGTACAGACTGTGGTATATGTCATTGTCCTATCTCCCCATCTATCAGATGCTACATGCTGCCCCACTGTATGGTACCATTTTGCCATACACATTTGTAGGGCCATACAAACACATGTCCCAAACCACAGACAGCCATCAGACCAAACTGTGTATCAGCCCAGTATATGTAGGGACATTCAGTGACTGGCACATATGAGGATGGTGTAGAACAGATAGTCCATATGCTGTAATATTATGCTAGCCTACCATATGCGGCTGTGGCTATGTTCACATTGGTTGTGGTAATGCACTGTCCCACAGGTGTATCTTACCCTGTGCTGTGACATGGCTGTTGAGCCTGCTATATATGCAAGTACATGTGCATTCCCCTATACAAGATGTAGGCCACTGTTGAACCAGTCTGCCTATAGCCTGCACAGTGCATTGTTACATGCCTAGCAGCATAGTGTACTTAACCAGTGGGATGTCATGTGCAGATACTTGCCAGCTGTACTGCTGCCAGGCCTCCCTTTAGCATCAGGTATGTCAGACAGACCAGTTGGATGCTGTACAGATGTATGTCAATATCTAGTGGGTAATATGTGTCCATGGCACTGCTGTGCCAGCAGTCATTATCTATCAAGCCAGACAGTAGTGTGTGACTCCAACACCTATGGTGCCAAATGTATACAAGTCATTATGTGTTATACCCATCTACATGGCTGTCTACATCCATAATATCAGGCCCAGTACACATGTGGTGCACTAAGGGAATATGTGCATACCTCTGGACTATTCAGGGTGTGTCCGAAGTTCCATATAAAGAGGCCAATATCTCTGCTGCACTCCACAGGGGCATTACATGTTAGCAGCGGTACTTTACAATGATGTCCGTAGAATGTCTGTCAGTATCCAATGGCACCCATGTTATAAGCAGATGTCAGCATCCACACACACACCATGTCTGTGAAGACAATCCCAATGACAGTAGCAACAGGCTAGTGATATACCTGCTATACATACCTGACATCCCCTTGCACTATG
>NC_056726.1:707543321-707550821 GCF_019279795.1 Protopterus annectens
ATGGACAAACACAACAAAATCTGAACAGATACTGGTGACAATACAACATTGTTAATTAAAGCTAGGATACATCATGGCTGCACAGCTACACCATCCAGATATTAGCATTTCACTTTACTGCTGGCAACATGCTATACATCATTCCATTGCTACAGTCACCCTGTGCATCAGAACCATGTTAGCCTGTCCCTGCATCGATGTTACGGATATCAGACAGTGCACAGGTATCATCATATGCACAGGGTGTGCTGTTGGTTTGACAGAGGCCTAGGCTGAGCCATACAATTGACAACATGTCTGTGTGTGAGGGGGATGAGTATTGTTATGGGCCACTGGTGATGTGTGTGAGTACAGGGAATTGTGGGACAGCTACAGACTGTACTTGGCAGGGTTTGCAGTTCACCATCTCTGGCCATGGATGCGGGATCTGTGCCTGGCAGGGGTGCTACAGGCAGTATCAGGTACAGAACCAGACTGAGTACTGTCCCCCAAATTTGACAGACATCCACTAGATCCAGGTCCCTCCTGGGAATGGTCAGGGCCACGTGCATGTGATTTGCTCTGACGTGTTGTGGACAGCCCCCCACAGTGCTGGGTCTGGTACTGTGACTACGGTAGCTTCTGTGACTGTTTGGACATCCACAGTTACCTTCAGCTGCTGTTGTTACTGGCATATGTCCACATGGCTGTCGCAACTGTACCGCCCTGTCCTGACGCATGGACATGACATTTTGGATAAGTTCCAATGTCTCACCCCACTGTCTATCCATAATCTCGGTGCAATTACAGATGGCACCAGCTAGGTCACGGATGCTGTCAGTTACAGAGGTGTGATGAGCCCTCTGTGCCCTTAGACCCTGCTTGGTGTACCGTTCCATTCATGCCTGTGCCTCCATGTCAGTCTGGAACATGCGTGTGGTTGAAATAGGGGTTGCACGTCTGCCAGGTGCATGATGTCCAGCAGTGAACCTACGAGCACCCCTGCACATCTGCCTTGGTGATACCCCACCAGACATCTGGCTATAGCTGCTGTGTCCTGACACACATGCCATAGACACCACACAGTCCTGGCCCATGCCAACTGTAAGCTGTCTCTCAGCTAGGGCCAATGGGGAGGAGGTGTGTAGAGGCAGTGTGACTGTGTGTGTGTGGATGGCGTGGATACATGTGGGTTGTCAATTGGTGGCCCAGCTGCAGCCCCTGATAACCCTTCCTGTGCCTCAACACACCTATCTTCATGGTTACTGTCTGCATCAGTGACATCAGATTCACTGTGGAGTGGACTCAGACCCAACTCGCCACCTGTGAGGGGAAAACAGGGAACAGACTGTAAGACTTGTACAACACCACTAAACAGTAAATACACACACACACACACACACACACACACACACACACACACACACACACACACACACACACACACACACATGTGCAAACATGGCCACACACACAAACATACACACATGCAGTCAAAATACATGACAACCCATACACTACACCAGACAGCACCTACAGACAGCTCCTGCAACCCCATTACATACACAATAGCAGGCGATGGTGCAGTACAGTATCACACACATACCTGTGAATACACACATGTCAGCATGCAGGACATGTGGGGCTGAACAGCATGCAGTGCAACTGTAGTCAATCCCCATCACCAACATTATACATGGCTGTGATGCATGGCTTCTGTCTGTAGGTGATGGCCCTCCCCCTGGAACCCACTGCACCCATGTCCACAGCATTGCTGTGCATCTGTTCAGCACCCTGGCATGTACTGTGCATCATACCTCACGGGTGTGCACACCATTGCAGGATGTGCCTCTATGTGTCAGGTGTGTTTCTGTTGCTGCTCACAGCCTCTGTGTGTTCTTGGATCACGTGTTGACATGTGTTTAGTGACTGCTTGATGTGTATTCACATAAGTCATCATCAGCGGTGCATGTATGAGTGGTAGATTACCATTAGACCAACCACAGAGACATTGTACTGTACCTATGATGAGTGTAGAGACCATTACTGACCATGATTGGGCCCTGGCTGATGTTGCCTGTGTTACACAGAGGTTCATAGGTGAGTACTGTTCTATTGGTCCTGGGGCCTACATATGCCTAGTCATAGGGGTTTACTGCCATGCACCACCCACTAATATAATTCCCCTGTGCCCCTGTCAGGCTGTGGCACACACATGCTACCCAGTGTATATTCCCCTTTCCCCATCCAATTGGCAAGAGTTCCTGTCAAGAGGGCCAATGAGTAGCATTGCCTGACTTTTTTTAGGCAAGGCTCAAAAGACAAACCCACCTCCATAGGTATCACAAGGGATAAGAAACTAAGAGTAATGCTACTCAACGCCAGAAGTCTAAACCTCAAGATGCACACCCTCGAAACTCTCCTTAGCATGGAGAACATCGATATCTGTGCAGTAACAGAAACCTGGTTCAAGGCTCCCGAGAGCACCCCAGCACTACCAGGTTATACCTCATACCATGCTTTTCGGCCCCAAAACTTGGAATGAACCACAAAAGGAGGGGGAGTATCGATATTCATCAAAGATACCCACACCTCCAGGTTGGTGGCAAAGCACGAAGCATCAGAGACTATCCATGTGCAACTATCAGTGGGAAAAACTGCCTTCCAGTTTATAGCCTGCTACAGAGCACCCTCCCAAACCCAGGAACCCCACTCGGCCTTCCTGAGAACACTGGAAAATATGAAGGTCTCTCCAAACACCATTATATTGGGCGACTTCAACTACCCAAACATAGACTGGGAGCATTACTCTAGCTCCAACACCCTAGCCCAAAGGTTCCTAGAATTTATAAACTCAAATGCTATGGAACAACTTGTTACCACTCCCACAAGAGGGGAAAACATACTGGACCTGATCATCCCCAACATGGGGACTCTATGCCCCAGACCAGAAGTGTATCCCTCACTGGTAAGATAAGACCATAAACTAATCTCACTGGATATTCACATCCCGACCCCACCCCCTGCCCAGAAAACCACAGTGAAAAACTTCTCTAAAGCAAATTTCACACTCCTCAAAACCGAGGTGGAATCCTTCAAAGCCCCGGCCTGTGGAAAATATCTGCCCAGACCAAGCAGAATCCTTTATAAGCGCATTCTATGAACACCTTCAGGAATGCATGGATCATCTTCGAGCCAAATAAAACCAAGACCCAGTCCTCCAAAGGCAGACGTCCTGTCTGGTGGACCCCAGCCATAAACAAACTATACAATAGAAGGAGGAAGCTACTAAATGATAGAGCAAAATCCCAAAAAGGGAAGGCATCACTGATCAGTATTAGCAAAAAACTACGGGCACTCATAAAACTGTCTAACGCCAGCTTCGAGAGAAAAATTGCACAGGACACTAAGGATAATCACAAGGCTTTCTTTAGTTATGTTAGGAACCTTGGTGGTAATTCCCAGATATGCTCAGAATTAGTCCAAAATGACAAAAAATACACCGAACCCACAGACATTGCCAACATCCTAGCTGATAGGTTCAGCACAAACTTCTCCCCCCCTCCCCAACAAAAGGGCAAATATTTATCCCAGCAGAGTGCTGCCCCCCTGACATCTCAGATGCTCAGGTAAGAGCCGCCCTCTCCAAAGCAAAAAATACAGCATCAATGGGACTAGATGGTGTCCCGGGCTGCGCCCTACATGAACTCCAAGAAGAGCTAAACCCAAACATAAAACTACTGTTCAATCTCAGCCTTACTACAGGATATGTGCCCAAAGAGTGGTGTACAGCAACAGTGGTCCCTCTCCATAAAGGTGGTGCCTCAACGGATCCTGGAAACTATTGCCCCACAAACCTGACTATCTTGGTCTGCAAAGCTATGGAAAGGATCATCATGGACCTCATAAATAAAGATATTGGGGACCTACAGACACTGGATCCTACCCAGTTCGGCTTTGTTAAGGGCAGATCCTGCCTCTTAAACCTGGTTGATTTCTTTGAAACAGTCACCAAGGCCATTGACGAGGGGCAGGTGGTCCACACAGCCTACCTGGACCTCACAAAAGCCTTTGATACAATACCCCACTTGGGCATTATAGATAAGCTCACCAGCTTAAATATAAACCCCTATGTCACTAGATGGATTGCAAACTGGCTCAAGGACAGAACCCACATGGTTAGAATTGGTGGAGCCATGTCAGACTCCAAACCAGTTACAAGTGGTGTCCCACATGGCTCAGTCCTGGGACCTCTCTTGTTCGGTATATATTTCTCAGAGGTACAGGCCAACATGGAAGGACTGTGGCTGACCAAGTTCGCAGATGACTGCAAACTGGGCACCATAATCGACTCTTCAGCCGACAGAAGCATCCTCCAAAAGGGCCTCATAGAAACAGACAACTGGTGCCAGAGCCATGGCCTTAAGCTAAATGCCAAAAAGTGTATAGTCATCCCCTTTGGCAAAAACAAAGTGCCCACAAATTACCGCATAGGTGGTAATCCATTAAGTACAGAAGAAGTAATTAGGGACCTGGGGACCCAAGTTGATAGCAATCTCTCATTTGACAACCATGTGGCCAAAGTGGTTAGAAAAACATTTTATATAGCCCACCTAATCATGAAGGGATTCACATCTAGATCAGGGGAGGTCATCGTGCCTCTTTACTCATCCCTCATCAGGCCCATAATTGAGTACAATGCCCCTTTTGGGATGTACCTTACCAGACACCTGCAGCAACTGGAAAGACCCCAAAAGTACCTCACCAAGAGGATCAAAGGGCTCAAACAGATGCCATATGCTAAAACTAACAAAAGTTCGCTCTGGAGAACAAAATGAGGGTACAGACCAAGTACCAAGAAGTTGTTTTGAGTAACAAAAATAATTTTATTGTCTAAATACCCAGCATTGGGTCCATAGCACAAGCCACAATGTGGAGGCGTGGCAGTCCTAACAACATTTCATCTGGAGCCAGCACTGGAGACATGAAGGGATTCCGAACAATGGGCGATGTTTGGAAAGTCATGTCAGCAAATCCTTCAGTAGAACTAAGTGGTTCAAATCCTTCTGGGAAAGCCAAAGTAGTAAGAGATGTGCTGCTGTTTGTAGTTGTGTTTCCTTTCCAGGTGGGTCATCACTTTCCTACTCATTTTCTTCTTCAAGAAAAAATGTTACACTGTGCTTCCTTCTGTCTGAGGCTGTGACTGGTAGATGCCATATGCTGCCCGGTTAAAGAAACTCCAGCTCTACTCAGTGGCATACCACCTGTTCAGAGGCGATCTGTGCCTGATGTATAAAGTCATGTCCAACCCAGAATTAATGGACATGCTGCACCTCAGAAAATCCAAATCCCATCTAGCTACGCACTCGAGAGACTTGAACCTCAGCACTGAAATAAATAGGACATGCTGGAGGGACAGATTCATAACCCAGAGGCTCCCTTCACTCTGGAATAAAATCCCAGTCCAGGTTAGGCAGAGTCCCTCATTGACTCTCTTCAAGAGGAATCTTGATGAGTGGATGGGAGATCGTAGGTTTACCCGGGGTATCACTTCTGTGTCACTGTTAGACAGAGGCACAGTATACTAACCTCGAAAAAGGGCATAGCAAAATACATTTAAAATGGGTGGTGAAAGCCAAACACATTCTGGCTAGGCTTATAAATGCCCTAGGGCAGATAGCCTAGTATGAACCTATGAACCTATGAAGCTATGTATGGGTAGTGCATTCCAGAGTGTGGTGATTCCCCAGGACAGGGCCTTATCTCTTCAGTATGTTCTGTGTAATGAGATGATTAGGTTTAGGACCCTGAAGCATGTGTTAGCAGAGGGAGTGGGATGTTGTTATATGTAGCATGTTCAACTGTTCTGTGTACGACATAGCTGTGCATGTTGGGCAGATGTCAGGTGTGCCTAGGCAATGTGCACTGGAGTGTAGTCACAGTTGCCTGAGATGGACTGTGTAATGCATGTGTTTGAGGCTGGTAATAAAATGAGTGAGGTGTGTGCTGTGTCAGTGCACATTTACAGCATGCATTATGGGTAGGTGTGTTAGATGTATACATGGCCTACACCTTAGCTATGACATGCACAGTGAATTGCCAAGCATAACCTTAAACCATACTTACTGACATCTGACCGCTGTCTTGCTGGTATCCCAGAGGTACCTACAATGACATCGGATAGAGTTCATGTCAGTGGCCACAGCTTTCGCATTGCTACAGGGTGGCTGCAATATTACAGTACAACAACAGCTAAAGACCACAGTACTACAGTTTATGTATAACTGCTTATCAGTACTACACAGCAACATACCCCACATCTCACTCATGCATGGACTACCTGTACAGATGCATACAATACAGTAATCTACTGATATGCCCTGGAACCTTACCTGCATGCTCAATGTGTGGTGTGTGAGTAGCACCCACCTCCATGACCGTATAGGACTGGAGCTCTTGTGGGCGGGCAGGTGCTACCAGGCTGATGAGCAGCTCCTCCACTCTGGTGAGGGGGATGGATGTTATGGCCCCCCCTGTTGTGAGGTGGTCACTGCACAAGGCAGCGGCACAACATGGTACTTGCCGGAGCAGTTCACTACAATGGTGGCAGACCTGCTCATAGGTCCGGCAGTGCAAACCCACCTCATTCACCCTGCAGACCACATCAGTCCACATGGCTGTTCTCTCCTGCTGGTCCATGCTTGTCCGTGAGAAGAGCAGATTATAGCTGTGGATCATGTTGGCGATGATAATCTCCTCTTCAGCGGCACTGTATGCAGGGTTTCTCGGATGTGCCATAATCCCTGAAAGACATAATAATGGAAATATGTCTGAGCAACTCATATGTCAAGTTTACCATAATACAATGCACATATCAGTCTCCCGCCACCATATCAGCTCCAACATAATGTTCACACTATGCTACTTGTATGTATTCAGTATGTGTACCATTGGGCCATATATTGTGTTGTACAACACTTTCTGCTATGTGGTCATAGACATGCTCCCTGTGGGGACACTAGAGTTGCAGGGCTGTTACAGGGTATTTCACCTGCATACCATTATCACTGCCACTATTGTTCAACAAATTCATGTGATAGGCCTGCTATGTGATTGCTACACATCTGCCATTGTGTAGTATTGAGGATATCTATGCATGCTGTTGGACATGTTCTGGGATTGTGTGGACTATTACAGCCCACATATGTTCCATGACAGTTAGACACCAGTATGTGTAGGGGTTATTTGCCAGCAAGAACACCACTCCGACCTAATGTGCAAATGCTACCAGTCCACATCACATCCATGGCCCACCATGGAATCTCATTTTCTACTGTTCCATCACTACCTTCATGTGGAACCACCTCAGGGGATGGTGTACCCCCCATGGAGCACATAAAGACATGTGTTTGTCACCCAGGTAGGTTGCGGGTATTGGGCATAGGGAGATCCACAGTGACATGGGGTATGTGCTACATCACCTGGAGGCATGCAGTACACATACACACAGTTCGACATGCA
>NC_056726.1:707555821-707558321 GCF_019279795.1 Protopterus annectens
GGCAAATGACAGGAATGATTCAAATATTTCATAATGGGAAAGTCCTCACATTTTATTCTTTTTAGAACAGCACTAACTTCAAAACTAAATACACAACTTTGAATTATTGCAAATTCGTCCCTTCCCTCTATCTTCTCTTAACTATAATACTGTAGTACTGCAATATACAACGAAAATAAAACAACAGCTTATTTTGCCTTGGAAGTTTATATCCCAGCAGAATCGTAGAAATGTCGCAAAGACATAAATATATATATATATATATATATATATATATATATATATATATATATATATATATGTATATAGATGACAACTATTTCATGACAGTCTAAGTAAGGCCTGCACTGTTACAAAGGCCATGCATTTGGCATGAAATTGAGTAGGGATATTATAAGCCACAGTGCAGAGATGGGGGCACTGTCTTTTCTGTACTGGACTATGAATAAATGTTTATTTAACATCTGTTAACTGAGTATGCTGACTGTTCCTGTGAGGCAGGACTCCATTCAGCCATGACTTGATCCTTAGAGACAAAACAACACGACTAAACATACACAAGAATCATACCTCTCTACTTCTTAATGTAAGAAGTCTAGCCAAAGCCTAATATAATTGGGGGGGGAGTCAAAGACTGGGACATACTGGAATAAATTCAATAGCTCTGCTTGATAGAGGCCCAGTAAATTGATCAATGGGGAGGCGTGAGCCGACATACCTTGCCTAGGCTTATAAATGCCCTTCAGCAGATAGCCTAGTACCTACCTATGAACCTATTACATGCATGGTTATGCACAACCTATTATTCTATCTACTGTCGAGGTTTGTAGGGGCACTTTCATGTTATTTATGTCTGCAAAAGGAATGAATGTGGTACAGGGAATGTACTTCTACATATAGATGTATGTATGTGTGTATGCGTATATATTTATAACAAACTCATTGACCTCCATGAGGCGGTCCAATTAGAGCCGGGCCATCCAACCCTGACATGCCTCGATCCATATTTCATACCCATGGCTACTCCACCCCACCCAAGTTCCATATACACACAAACCATCCATTCTCCAGTTGCTATCCCAGCCATGACACACCTCCACACATTGCCCTCTTCCCCGTGTTAGGGACCCTACACATATGTTGTCTCCACCCATGTATCATCAGGCTCTCCAAACCTTTTAGTCCTTGAATGTACCTGCCCTGGCTTGTGTACTGGTTGGAAGTCCTAACAACCCACACTTTTTGGGTAGTCCATCAGGGACTAACCTGTAATTGTTTGTGAGGTAGACTTAGAAGGTGGACAATGTTACTACTACTGGTAGTATCCTGCCTGTGGTTTGAGAAGCAATGATTTGCTCACCCCTGCCCAGCTTGATATGACATAAGATGACAGCACAACATAATACAGGTGTTACTGTTGTTTTCCTTCTCATTCTTTTTGTATGCTTTATTGTCACAACATTCATTCTTCATATAAATATATATATATTATCTGTACATACACACGCACATACATCTACATAGTTATATACATTTCCTATACTGTTGGATGCCTGTGCTGGATGATGTGTTTGTGATCACAGCAGCTGAATGTGTATCCGCCATGGCTTAGTGAAACTCACGTCAACTATAGTGTGCAGGATCGGGGGTTTGCATCCCGGCAGTGCAGATTATTTTGTTAATGGCCACAACAGCAGCTGTTGGCTACAGGGTAACTAAGGCACTGTAGAACATTTTAAGGTGGATATGTGGTTGTTTGCATGAAGCACAGCATTACTAACCTCTGGTTGCGGCATCTTGCACTCAGTTAGCCTCTACATTGCTTCAACAGTGTGGTACTCGCATACCGGCAGCCAAACAGGATTACACCTGCTTCCACCCACATACACAATTGCAACATCATGCATTTTGTTCACATCTGTCAACTGGGACAATTAGACTGTATGCTTGTCCATTGTCAGCAGTGGCCTGGGGTGTAGAGCTCTACATTGACCCCAGCTACGTATCCCAATTAATACTGGGGTGTTCACATTCATAGAGGGTAACAGACATAACATAGCTACGTCCCCAATTAATCATGCTTAGTTTACGTTGTATTATCCGTGCTTAGGTCAGGTTTACATGTCAGGTATGACTGTTGACAAAGGTTGGTTTAAGCTGAGGTAGGATTCCTGTTTCACAGGTTTGAGTAGGTTATATGCAGGTATTCAGGCTAGTTGTAGTTATTACATACCTGTGTGGTACAGTAGATGCGAATAGCTAGGGAGTAGGCAGGTAGGTAGTGGGGGTGACATTGTAACTGTATAGTTACCCGTAGGTATAACTGGATGGGGAGCAATAGGGAAGGTATGTCGGATGTTGGGATTTGTATGCGAGGCAGGGCAAGAGGTGTCAGTATCACTAGCTGATGTAGTGGTACTGAGTGTGGGGTGGGGGGCGGGTTGCAAGGTGGTGAGCCTGTGCTGCTCCAGGTGTGCTTGTGGTGTTCCTTCATGTGTTA